>NC_132809.1:3033657-3333657 GCF_048594095.1 Paramormyrops kingsleyae | reverse complement strand
TGACATTCTGAGTTGTTTTCATGAAACCTGCGCTTCCCCTACAAGAGTTCAACCTACCATTATAGGAAAACGTGTTTTCGTGAAGAAATCATGACAAACATACACAAAATGAAGATTTCATTATAACTTGACATTCTGAGTTGTTTTCATGAAACCTGCGCTTCCCCTACAAGAGTTCAACCTACCATTATAGGAAAACGTGTTTTCGTGAAGAAATCATGACAAACTAACACAAAATGAAGATTTCATTATAACTTGACATTCTGAGTTGTTTTCATGAAACCTGCGCTTCCCCTATAAGAGTTCAACCTACCATTATAGGAAAACGTGTTTTCGTGAAGAAATCATGACAAACTAACACAAAATGAAGATTTCATTATAACTTGACATTCTGAGTTGTTTTCATGAAACCTGCGCTTCCCCTACAAGAGTTCAACCTACCATTATAGGAAAACGTGTTTTCGTGAAGAAATCATGACAAACATACACAAAATGAAGATTTCATTATAACTTGACATTCTGAGTTGTTTTCATGAAACCTGCGCTTCCCCTACAAGAGTTCAACCTACCATTATAGGAAAACGTGTTTTCGTGAAGAAATCATGACAAACTAACACAAAATGAAGATTTCATTATAACTTGACATTCTGAGTTGTTTTCATGAAACCTGCGCTTCCCCTACAAGAGTTCAACCTACCATTATAGGAAAACGTGTTTTCGTGAAGAAATCATGACAAACTAACACAAAATGAAGATTTCATTATAACTTGACATTCTGAGTTGTTTTCATGAAACCTGCGCTTCCCCTACAAGAGTTCAACCTACCATTATAGGAAAACGTGTTTGCGTGAAGAAATCATGACAAACTAACACAAAATGAAGATTTCATTATAACTTGACATTCTGAGTTGTTTTCATGAAACCTGCGCTTCCCCTACAAGAGGTCAACCTACCATTATAGGAAAACGTGTTTTCGTGAAGAAATCATGACAAACTAACACAAAATGAAGATTTCATTATAACTTGACATTCTGAGTTGTTTTCATGAAACCTGCGCTTCCCCTACAAGAGGTCAACCTACCATTATAGGAAAACGTGTTTGCGTGAAGAAATCATGACAAACTAACACAAAATGAAGATTTCATTATAACTTGACATTCTGAGTTGTTTTCATGAAACCTGCGCTTCCCCTACAAGAGTTCAACCTACCATTATAGGAAAACGTGTTTGCGTGAAGAAATCATGACAAACTAACACAAAATGAAGATTTCATTATAACTTGACATTCTGAGTTGTTTTCATGAAACCTGCGCTTCCCCTACAAGAGGTCAACCTACCATTATAGGAAAACGTGTTTTCGTGAAGAAATCATGACAAACTAACACAAAATGAAGATTTCATTATAACTTGACATTCTGAGTTGTTTTCATGAAACCTGCGCTTCCCCTACAAGAGGTCAACCTACCATTATAGGAAAACGTGTTTGCGTGAAGAAATCATGACAAACTAACACAAAATGAAGATTTCATTATAACTTGACATTCTGAGTTGTTTTCATGAAACCTGCGCTTCCCCTACAAGAGTTCAACCTACCATTATAGGAAAACGTGTTTGCGTGAAGAAATCATGACAAACTAACACAAAATGAAGATTTCATTATAACTTGACATTCTGAGTTGTTTTCATGAAACCTGCGCTTCCCCTACAAGAGGTCAACCTACCATTATAGGAAAACGTGTTTTCGTGAAGAAATCATGACAAACTAACACAAAATGAAGATTTCATTATAACTTGACATTCTGAGTTGTTTTCATGAAACCTGCGCTTCCCCTACAAGAGGTCAACCTACCATTATAGGAAAACGTGTTTGCGTGAAGAAATCATGACAAACTAACACAAAATGAAGATTTCATTATAACTTGACATTCTGAGTTGATTTCATGATACCTGCGCTTCCCCTACAAGAGTTCAACCTACCATTATAGGAAAACGTGTTTTCGTGAAGAAATCATGACAAACTAACACAAAATGAAGATTTCATTATAACTTGACATTCTGAGTTGATTTCATGATACCTGCGCTTCCCCTACAAGAGTTCAACCTACCATTATAGGAAAACGTGTTTTCGTGAAGAAATCATGACAAACTAACACAAAATGAAGATTTCATTATAACTTGACATTCTGAGTTGATTTCATGATACCTGCGCTTCCCCTACAAGAGTTCAACCTACCATTATAGAAAAACGTGTTTTCGTGAAGAAATCATGACAAACTAACACAAAATGAAGATTTCATTATAACTTGACATTCTGAGTTGTTTTCATGAAACCTGCGCTTCCCCTACAAGAGTTCAACCTACCATTATAGGAAAACGTGTTTTCGTGAAGAAATCATGACAAACTAACACAAAATGAAGATTTCATTATAACTTGACATTCTGAGTTGTTTTCATGAAACCAGCGCTTCCCCTACAAGAGTTCAACCTACCATTATAGGAAAACGTGTTTTCGTGAAGAAATCATGACAAACATACACAAAATGAAGATTTCATTATAACTTGACATTCTGAGTTGTTTTCATGAAACCTGCGCTTCCCCTACAAGAGTTCAACCTACCATTATAGGAAAACGTGTTTTCGTGAAGAAATCATGACAAACTAACACAAAATGAAGATTTCATTATAACTTGACATTCTGAGTTGTTTTCATGAAACCTGCGCTTCCCCTACAAGAGTTCAACCTACCATTATAGGAAAACGTGTTTGCGTGAAGAAATCATGACAAACTAACACAAAATGAAGATTTCATTATAACTTGACATTCTGAGTTGTTTTCATGAAACCTGCGCTTCCCCTATAAGAGTTCAACCTACCATTATAGGAAAACGTGTTTTCGTGAAGAAATCATGACAAACTAACACAAAATGAAGATTTCATTATAACTTGACATTCTGAGTTGTTTTCATGAAACCTGCGCTTCCCCTACAAGAGGTCAACCTACCATTATAGGAAAACGTGTTTTCGTGAAGAAATCATGACAAACTAACACAAAATGAAGATTTCATTATAACTTGACATTCTGAGTTGTTTTCATGAAACCTGCGCTTCCCCTACAAGAGTTCAACCTACCATTATAGGAAAACGTGTTTGCGTGAAGAAATCATGACAAACTAACACAAAATGAAGATTTCATTATAACTTGACATTCTGAGTTGATTTCATGATACCTGCGCTTCCCCTACAAGAGTTCAACCTACCATTATAGGAAAACGTGTTTTCGTGAAGAAATCATGACAAACTAACACAAAATGAAGATTTCATTATAACTTGACATTCTGAGTTGATTTCATGATACCTGCGCTTCCCCTACAAGAGTTCAACCTACCATTATAGGAAAACGTGTTTTCGTGAAGAAATCATGACAAACTAACACAAAATGAAGATTTCATTATAACTTGACATTCTGAGTTGTTTTCATGAAACCTGCGCTTCCCCTACAAGAGTTCAACCTACCATTATAGGAAAACGTGTTTTCGTGAAGAAATCATGACAAACATACACAAAATGAAGATTTCATTATAACTTGACATTCTGAGTTGTTTTCATGAAACCTGCGCTTCCCCTACAAGAGTTCAACCTACCATTATAGGAAAACGTGTTTTCGTGAAGAAATCATGACAAACTAACACAAAATGAAGATTTCATTATAACTTGACATTCTGAGTTGATTTCATGATACCTGCGCTTCCCCTACAAGAGTTCAACCTACCATTATAGGAAAACGTGTTTTCGTGAAGAAATCATGACAAACTAACACAAAATGAAGATTTCATTATAACTTGACATTCTGAGTTGTTTTCATGAAACCTGCGCTTCCCCTACAAGAGTTCAACCTACCATTATAGGAAAACGTGTTTTCGTGAAGAAATCATGACAAACATACACAAAATGAAGATTTCATTATAACTTGACATTCTGAGTTGTTTTCATGAAACCTGCGCTTCCCCTACAAGAGTTCAACCTACCATTATAGGAAAACGTGTTTTCGTGAAGAAATCATGACAAACTAACACAAAATGAAGATTTCATTATAACTTGACATTCTGAGTTGTTTTCATGAAACCTGCGCTTCCCCTACAAGAGTTCAACCTACCATTATAGGAAAACGTGTTTTCGTGAAGAAATCATGACAAACTAACACAAAATGAAGATTTCATTATAACTTGACATTCTGAGTTGTTTTCATGAAACCTGCGCTTCCCCTACAAGAGTTCAACCTACCATTATAGGAAAACGTGTTTGCGTGAAGAAATCATGACAAACTAACACAAAATGAAGATTTCATTATAACTTGACATTCTGAGTTGTTTTCATGAAACCTGCGCTTCCCCTATAAGAGTTCAACCTACCATTATAGGAAAACGTGTTTTCGTGAAGAAATCATGACAAACTAACACAAAATGAAGATTTCATTATAACTTGACATTCTGAGTTGATTTCATGATACCTGCGCTTCCCCTACAAGAGTTCAACCTACCATTATAGGAAAACGTGTTTTCGTGAAGAAATCATGACAAACTAACACAAAATGAAGATTTCATTATAACTTGACATTCTGAGTTTATTTCATGAAACCTGCGCTTCTCCTACAAGAGTTCGACCTACCATTATAGGAAAACGTGTTTTCGTGAAGAAATCATGACAAACTAACACAAAATGAAGATTTCATTATAACTTGACATTCTGAGTTGTTTTCATGAAACCTGCGCTTCCCCTACAAGAGTTCAACCTACCATTATAGGAAAACGTGTTTTCGTGAAGAAATCATGACAAACTAACACAAAATGAAGATTTCATTATAACTTGACATTCTGAGTTGTTTTCATGAAACCTGCGCTTCCCCTATAAGAGTTCAACCTACCATTATAGGAAAACGTGTTTTCGTGAAGAAATCATGACAAACTAACACAAAATGAAGATTTCATTATAACTTGACATTCTGAGTTGTTTTCATGAAACCTGCGCTTCCCCTACAAGAGTTCAACCTACCATTATAGGAAAACGTGTTTTCGTGAAGAAATCATGACAAACTAACACAAAATGAAGATTTCATTATAACTTGACATTCTGAGTTTATTTCATGAAACCTGCGCTTCTCCTACAAGAGTTCGACCTACCATTATAGGAAAACGTGTTTTCGTGAAGAAATCATGATAAACTAACACAAAATGAAGATTTCATTATAACTTGACATTCTGAGTTGTTTTCATGAAACCTGCGCTTCCCCTACAAGAGTTCGACCTACCATTATAGGAAAACGTGTTTGCGTGAAGAAATCATGACAAACATACACAAAATGAAGATTTCATTATAACTTGACATTCTGAGTTGTTTTCATGAAACCTGCGCTTCCCCTATAAGAGTTCAACCTACCATTATAGGAAAACGTGTTTTCGTGAAGAAATCATGACAAACTAACACAAAATGAAGATTTCATTATAACTTGACATTCTGAGTTTATTTCATGAAACCTGCGCTTCTCCTACAAGAGTTCGACCTACCATTATAGGAAAACGTGTTTTCGTGAAGAAATCATGACAAACTAACACAAAATGAAGATTTCATTATAACTTGACATTCTGAGTTGTTTTCATGAAACCTGCGCTTCCCCTACAAGAGTTCAACCTACCATTATAGGAAAACGTGTTTTCGTGAAGAAATCATGACAAACTAACACAAAATGAAGATTTCATTATAACTTGACATTCTGAGTTGTTTTCATGAAACCTGCGCTTCCCCTACAAGAGTTCAACCTACCATTATAGGAAAACGTGTTTTCGTGAAGAAATCATGACAAAGTAACACAAAATGAAGATTTCATTATAACTTGACATTCTGAGTTGTTTTCATGAAACCTGCGCTTCCCCTATAAGAGTTCAACCTACCATTATAGGAAAACGTGTTTTCGTGAAGAAATCATGACAAACTAACACAAAATGAAGATTTCATTATAACTTGACATTCTGAGTTGTTTTCATGAAACCTGCGCTTCCCCTATAAGAGTTCAACCTACCATTATAGGAAAACGTGAATTCGTGAAGAAATCATGACAAACTAACACAAAATTAAGATTTCATTATAACTTGACATTCTGAGTTGTTTTCATGAAACCTGCGCTTCCCCTACAAGAGTTCAACCTACCATTATAGGAAAACGTGTTTTCGTGAAGAAATCATGACAAACTAACACAAAATGAAGATTTCATTATAACTTGACATTCTGAGTTGTTTTCATGAAACCTGCGCTTCCCCTATAAGAGTTCAACATACCATTATAGGAAAACGTGTTTTCGTGAAGAAATCATGACAAACTAACACAAAATGAAGATTTCATTATAACTTGCCATTCTGAGTTGTTTTCATGATACCTGCGCTTCCCCTACAAGAGTTCGACCTACCATTATAGGAAAACGTGTTTTCGTGAAGAAATCATGACAAACTAACACAAAATGAAGATTTCATTATAACTTGACATTCTGAGTTTATTTCATGAAACCTGCGCTTCTCCTACAAGAGTTCGACCTACCATTATAGGAAAACGTGTTTTCGTGAAGAAATCATGACAAACTAACACAAAATGAAGATTTCATTATAACTTGACATTCTGAGTTGTTTTCATGAAACCTGCGCTTCCCCTACAAGAGTTCAACCTACCATTATAGGAAAACGTGTTTTCGTGAAGAAATCATGACAAGCATACACAAAATGAAGATTTCATTATAACTTGACATTCTGAGTTGTTTTCATGAAACCTGCGCTTCCCCTACAAGAGTTCAACCTACCATTATAGGAAAACGTGTTTTCGTGAAGAAATCATGACAAACTAACACAAAATGAAGATTTCATTATAACTTGACATTCTGAGTTGATTTCATGATACCTGCGCTTCCCCTACAAGAGTTCAACCTACCATTATAGGAAAACGTGTTTTCGTGAAGAAATCATGACAAACTAACACAAAATGAAGATTTCATTATAACTTGACATTCTGAGTTGTTTTCATGAAACCTGCGCTTCCCCTACAAGAGTTCAACCTACCATTATAGGAAAACGTGTTTTCGTGAAGAAATCATGACAAACTAACACAAAATGAAGATTTCATTATAACTTGACATTCTGAGTTGTTTTCATGAAACCTGCGCTTCCCCTACAAGAGTTCAACCTACCATTATAGGAAAACGTGTTTTCGTGAAGAAATCATGACAAAGTAACACAAAATGAAGATTTCATTATAACTTGACATTCTGAGTTGTTTTCATGAAACCTGCGCTTCCCCTATAAGAGTTCAACCTACCATTATAGGAAAACGTGTTTTCGTGAAGAAATCATGATAAACTAACACAAAATGAAGATTTCATTATAACTTGACATTCTGAGTTGTTTTCATGAAACCTGCGCTTCCCCTACAAGAGTTCAACCTACCATTATAGGAAAACGTGTTTGCGTGAAGAAATCATGACAAACTAACACAAAATGAAGATTTCATTATAACTTGACATTCTGAGTTGTTTTCATGAAACCTGCGCTTCCCCTATAAGAGTTCAACCTACCATTATAGGAAAACGTGTTTTCGTGAAGAAATCATGACAAAGTAACACAAAATGAAGATTTCATTATAACTTGACATTCTGAGTTGTTTTCATGAAACCTGCGCTTCCCCTATAAGAGTTCAACCTACCATTATAGGAAAACGTGTTTTCGTGAAGAAATCATGATAAACTAACACAAAATGAAGATTTCATTATAACTTGACATTCTGAGTTGTTTTCATGAAACCTGCGCTTCCCCTACAAGAGTTCAACCTACCATTATAGGAAAACGTGTTTGCGTGAAGAAATCATGACAAACTAACACAAAATGAAGATTTCATTATAACTTGACATTCTGAGTTGTTTTCATGAAACCTGCGCTTCCCCTATAAGAGTTCAACCTACCATTATAGGAAAACGTGAATTCGTGAAGAAATCATGACAAACTAACACAAAATTAAGATTTCATTATAACTTGACATTCTGAGTTGTTTTCATGAAACCTGCGCTTCCCCTACAAGAGTTCAACCTACCATTATAGGAAAACGTGTTTTCGTGAAGAAATCATGACAAACTAACACAAAATGAAGATTTCATTATAACTTGACATTCTGAGTTGTTTTCATGAAACCTGCGCTTCCCCTACAAGAGTTCAACCTACCATTATAGGAAAACGTGTTTGCGTGAAGAAATCATGACAAACATACACAAAATGAAGATTTCATTATAACTTGACATTCTGAGTTGTTTTCATGAAACCTGCGCTTCCCCTATAAGAGTTCAACCTACCATTATAGGAAAACGTGTTTTCGTGAAGAAATCATGACAAACTAACACAAAATGAAGATTTCATTATAACTTGACATTCTGAGTTTATTTCATGAAACCTGCGCTTCTCCTACAAGAGTTCGACCTACCATTATAGGAAAACGTGTTTTCGTGAAGAAATCATGACAAACTAACACAAAATGAAGATTTCATTATAACTTGACATTCTGAGTTGTTTTCATGAAACCTGCGCTTCCCCTACAAGAGTTCAACCTACCATTATAGGAAAACGTGTTTTCGTGAAGAAATCATGACAAACTAACACAAAATGAAGATTTCATTATAACTTGACATTCTGAGTTGTTTTCATGAAACCTGCGCTTCCCCTACAAGAGTTCAACCTACCATTATAGGAAAACGTGTTTTCGTGAAGAAATCATGACAAAGTAACACAAAATGAAGATTTCATTATAACTTGACATTCTGAGTTGTTTTCATGAAACCTGCGCTTCCCCTATAAGAGTTCAACCTACCATTATAGGAAAACGTGTTTTCGTGAAGAAATCATGACAAACTAACACAAAATGAAGATTTCATTATAACTTGACATTCTGAGTTGTTTTCATGAAACCTGCGCTTCCCCTATAAGAGTTCAACCTACCATTATAGGAAAACGTGAATTCGTGAAGAAATCATGACAAACTAACACAAAATTAAGATTTCATTATAACTTGACATTCTGAGTTGTTTTCATGAAACCTGCGCTTCCCCTACAAGAGTTCAACCTACCATTATAGGAAAACGTGTTTTCGTGAAGAAATCATGACAAACTAACACAAAATGAAGATTTCATTATAACTTGACATTCTGAGTTGTTTTCATGAAACCTGCGCTTCCCCTATAAGAGTTCAACCTACCATTATAGGAAAACGTGTTTTCGTGAAGAAATCATGACAAACTAACACAAAATGAAGATTTCATTATAACTTGCCATTCTGAGTTGTTTTCATGATACCTGCGCTTCCCCTACAAGAGTTCGACCTACCATTATAGGAAAACGTGTTTTCGTGAAGAAATCATGACAAACTAACACAAAATGAAGATTTCATTATAACTTGACATTCTGAGTTTATTTCATGAAACCTGCGCTTCTCCTACAAGAGTTCGACCTACCATTATAGGAAAACGTGTTTTCGTGAAGAAATCATGACAAACTAACACAAAATGAAGATTTCATTATAACTTGACATTCTGAGTTGTTTTCATGAAACCTGCGCTTCCCCTACAAGAGTTCAACCTACCATTATAGGAAAACGTGTTTTCGTGAAGAAATCATGACAAGCATACACAAAATGAAGATTTCATTATAACTTGACATTCTGAGTTGTTTTCATGAAACCTGCGCTTCCCCTACAAGAGTTCAACCTACCATTATAGGAAAACGTGTTTTCGTGAAGAAATCATGACAAACTAACACAAAATGAAGATTTCATTATAACTTGACATTCTGAGTTGATTTCATGATACCTGCGCTTCCCCTACAAGAGTTCAACCTACCATTATAGGAAAACGTGTTTTCGTGAAGAAATCATGACAAACTAACACAAAATGAAGATTTCATTATACCTTGACATTCTGAGTTGTTTTCATGAAACCTGCGCTTCCCCTACAAGAGTTCAACCTACCATTATAGGAAAACGTGTTTTCGTGAAGAAATCATGACAAACTAACACAAAATGAAGATTTCATTATAACTTGACATTCTGAGTTGTTTTCATGAAACCTGCGCTTCCCCTACAAGAGTTCAACCTACCATTATAGGAAAACGTGTTTGCGTGAAGAAATCATGACAAACTAACACAAAATGAAGATTTCATTATAACTTGACATTCTGAGTTGTTTTCATGAAACCTGCGCTTCCCCTATAAGAGTTCAACCTACCATTATAGGAAAACGTGTTTTCGTGAAGAAATCATGACAAACTAACACAAAATGAAGATTTCATTATAACTTGACATTCTGAGTTGTTTTCATGAAACCTGCGCTTCCCCTACAAGAGGTCAACCTACCATTATAGGAAAACGTGTTTTCGTGAAGAAATCATGACAAACTAACACAAAATGAAGATTTCATTATAACTTGACATTCTGAGTTGTTTTCATGAAACCTGCGCTTCCCCTACAAGAGTTCAACCTACCATTATAGGAAAACGTGTTTTCGTGAAGAAATCATGACAAAGTAACACAAAATGAAGATTTCATTATAACTTGACATTCTGAGTTGTTTTCATGAAACCTGCGCTTCCCCTACAAGAGTTCAACCTACCATTATAGGAAAACGTGTTTTCGTGAAGAAATCATGACAAACTAACACAAAATGAAGATTTCATTATAACTTGACATTCTGTGTTGTTTTCATGAAACCTGCGCTTCCCCTATAAGACTTCAACCTACCATTATAGGAAAACGTGTTTTCGTGAAGAAATCATGACAAACTAACACAAAATGAAGATTTCATTATAACTTGACATTCTGAGTTTATTTCATGAAACCTGCGCTTCTCCTACAAGAGTTCGACCTACCATTATAGGAAAACGTGTTTTCGTGAAGAAATCATGACAAACTAACACAAAATGAAGATTTCATTATAACTTGACATTCTGAGTTGTTTTCATGAAACCAGCGCTTCCCCTACAAGAGTTCAACCTACCATTATAGGAAAACGTGTTTTCGTGAAGAAATCATGACAAACATACACAAAATGAAGATTTCATTATAACTTGACATTCTGAGTTGTTTTCATGAAACCTGCGCTTCCCCTACAAGAGTTCAACCTACCATTATAGGAAAACGTGTTTTCGTGAAGAAATCATGACAAACTAACACAAAATGAAGATTTCATTATAACTTGACATTCTGAGTTGTTTTCATGAAACCTGCGCTTCCCCTACAAGAGTTCAACCTACCATTATAGGAAAACGTGTTTTCGTGAAGAAATCATGACAAAGTAACACAAAATGAAGATTTCATTATAACTTGACATTCTGAGTTGTTTTCATGAAACCTGCGCTTCCCCTATAAGAGTTCAACCTACCATTATAGGAAAACGTGTTTTCGTGAAGAAATCATGACAAACTAACACAAAATGAAGATTTCATTATAACTTGACATTCTGAGTTGTTTTCATGAAACCTGCGCTTCCCCTATAAGAGTTCAACCTACCATTATAGGAAAACGTGAATTCGTGAAGAAATCATGACAAACTAACACAAAATTAAGATTTCATTATAACTTGACATTCTGAGTTGTTTTCATGAAACCTGCGCTTCCCCTACAAGAGTTCAACCTACCATTATAGGAAAACGTGTTTTCGTGAAGAAATCATGACAAACTAACACAAAATGAAGATTTCATTATAACTTGACATTCTGAGTTGTTTTCATGAAACCTGCGCTTCCCCTATAAGAGTTCAACCTACCATTATAGGAAAACGTGTTTTCGTGAAGAAATCATGACAAACTAACACAAAATGAAGATTTCATTATAACTTGCCATTCTGAGTTGTTTTCATGATACCTGCGCTTCCCCTACAAGAGTTCGACCTACCATTATAGGAAAACGTGTTTTCGTGAAGAAATCATGACAAACTAACACAAAATGAAGATTTCATTATAACTTGACATTCTGAGTTTATTTCATGAAACCTGCGCTTCTCCTACAAGAGTTCGACCTACCATTATAGGAAAACGTGTTTTCGTGAAGAAATCATGACAAACTAACACAAAATGAAGATTTCATTATAACTTGACATTCTGAGTTGTTTTCATGAAACCTGCGCTTCCCCTACAAGAGTTCAACCTACCATTATAGGAAAACGTGTTTTCGTGAAGAAATCATGACAAGCATACACAAAATGAAGATTTCATTATAACTTGACATTCTGAGTTGTTTTCATGAAACCTGCGCTTCCCCTACAAGAGTTCAACCTACCATTATAGGAAAACGTGTTTTCGTGAAGAAATCATGACAAACTAACACAAAATGAAGATTTCATTATAACTTGACATTCTGAGTTGATTTCATGATACCTGCGCTTCCCCTACAAGAGTTCAACCTACCATTATAGGAAAACGTGTTTTCGTGAAGAAATCATGACAAACTAACACAAAATGAAGATTTCATTATAACTTGACATTCTGAGTTGTTTTCATGAAACCTGCGCTTCCCCTACAAGAGCTCAACCTACCATTATAGGAAAACGTGTTTTCGTGAAGAAATCATGACAAACTAACACAAAATGAAGATTTCATTATAACTTGACATTCTGAGTTGTTTTCATGAAACCTGCGCTTCCCCTACAAGAGTTCAACCTACCATTATAGGAAAACGTGTTTGCGTGAAGAAATCATGACAAACTAACACAAAATGAAGATTTCATTATAACTTGACATTCTGAGTTGTTTTCATGAAACCTGCGCTTCCCCTATAAGAGTTCAACCTACCATTATAGGAAAACGTGTTTTCGTGAAGAAATCATGACAAACTAACACAAAATGAAGATTTCATTATAACTTGACATTCTGAGTTGTTTTCATGAAACCTGCGCTTCCCCTACAAGAGGTCAACCTACCATTATAGGAAAACGTGTTTTCGTGAAGAAATCATGACAAACTAACACAAAATGAAGATTTCATTATAACTTGACATTCTGAGTTGTTTTCATGAAACCTGCGCTTCCCCTACAAGAGTTCAACCTACCATTATAGGAAAACGTGTTTTCGTGAAGAAATCATGACAAAGTAACACAAAATGAAGATTTAATTATAACTTGACATTCTGAGTTGTTTTCATGAAACCTGCGCTTCCCCTACAAGAGTTCAACCTACCATTATAGGAAAACGTGTTTTCGTGAAGAAATCATGACAAACTAACACAAAATGAAGATTTCATTATAACTTGACATTCTGTGTTGTTTTCATGAAACCTGCGCTTCCCCTATAAGACTTCAACCTACCATTATAGGAAAACGTGTTTTCGTGAAGAAATCATGACAAACTAACACAAAATGAAGATTTCATTATAACTTGACATTCTGAGTTTATTTCATGAAACCTGCGCTTCTCCTACAAGAGTTCGACCTACCATTATAGGAAAACGTGTTTTCGTGAAGAAATCATGACAAACTAACACAAAATGAAGATTTCATTATAACTTGACATTCTGAGTTGTTTTCATGAAACCAGCGCTTCCCCTACAAGAGTTCAACCTACCATTATAGGAAAACGTGTTTTCGTGAAGAAATCATGACAAACATACACAAAATGAAGATTTCATTATAACTTGACATTCTGAGTTGTTTTCATGAAACCTGCGCTTCCCCTACAAGAGGTCAACCTACCATTATAGGAAAACGTGTTTTCGTGAAGAAATCATGACAAACTAACACAAAATGAAGATTTCATTATAACTTGACATTCTGAGTTGTTTTCATGAAACCTGCGCTTCCCCTACAAGAGTTCAACCTACCATTATAGGAAAACGTGTTTTCGTGAAGAAATCATGACAAAGTAACACAAAATGAAGATTTCATTATAACTTGACATTCTGAGTTGTTTTCATGAAACCTGCGCTTCCCCTATAAGAGTTCAACCTACCATTATAGGAAAACGTGTTTTCGTGAAGAAATCATGATAAACTAACACAAAATGAAGATTTCATTATAACTTGACATTCTGAGTTGTTTTCATGAAACCTGCGCTTCCCCTACAAGAGTTCAACCTACCATTATAGGAAAACGTGTTTGCGTGAAGAAATCATGACAAACTAACACAAAATGAAGATTTCATTATAACTTGACATTCTGAGTTGTTTTCATGAAACCTGCGCTTCCCCTACAAGAGGTCAACCTACCATTATAGGAAAACGTGTTTTCGTGAAGAAATCATGACAAACTAACACAAAATGAAGATTTCATTATAACTTGACATTCTGAGTTGTTTTCATGAAACCTGCGCTTCCCCTACAAGAGTTCAACCTACCATTATAGGAAAACGTGTTTTCGTGAAGAAATCATGACAAAGTAACACAAAATGAAGATTTCATTATAACTTGACATTCTGAGTTGTTTTCATGAAACCTGCGCTTCCCCTATAAGAGTTCAACCTACCATTATAGGAAAACGTGTTTTCGTGAAGAAATCATGATAAACTAACACAAAATGAAGATTTCATTATAACTTGACATTCTGAGTTGTTTTCATGAAACCTGCGCTTCCCCTACAAGAGTTCAACCTACCATTATAGGAAAACGTGTTTGCGTGAAGAAATCATGACAAACTAACACAAAATGAAGATTTCATTATAACTTGACATTCTGAGTTGTTTTCATGAAACCTGCGCTTCCCCTATAAGAGTTCAACCTACCATTATAGGAAAACGTGTTTTCGTGAAGAAATCATGACAAACTAACACAAAATGAAGATTTCATTATAACTTGACATTCTGAGTTTATTTCATGAAACCTGCGCTTCTCCTACAAGAGTTCGACCTACCATTATAGGAAAACGTGTTTTCGTGAAGAAATCATGACAAACTAACACAAAATGAAGATTTCATTATAACTTGACATTCTGAGTTGTTTTCATGAAACCTGCGCTTCCCCTACAAGAGTTCAACCTACCATTATAGGAAAACGTGTTTTCGTGAAGAAATCATGACAAACTAACACAAAATGAAGATTTCATTATAACTTGACATTCTGAGTTGTTTTCATGAAACCTGCGCTTCCCCTATAAGAGTTCAACCTACCATTATAGGAAAACGTGTTTTCGTGAAGAAATCATGACAAACTAACACAAAATGAAGATTTCATTATAACTTGACATTCTGAGTTGTTTTCATGAAACCTGCGCTTCCCCTACAAGAGTTCAACCTACCATTATAGGAAAACGTGTTTTCGTGAAGAAATCATGACAAACTAACACAAAATGAAGATTTCATTATAACTTGACATTCTGAGTTGTTTTCATGAAACCTGCGCTTCCCCTATAAGAGTTCAACCTACCATTATAGGAAAACGTGTTTTCGTGAAGAAATCATGACAAACTAACACAAAATGAAGATTTCATTATAACTTGACATTCTGAGTTGTTTTCATGATACCTGCGCTTCCCCTACAAGAGTTCGACCTACCATTATAGGAAAACGTGTTTTCGTGAAGAAATCATGACAAACTAACACAAAATGAAGATTTCATTATAACTTGACATTCTGAGTTTATTTCATGAAACCTGCGCTTCCCCTATAAGAGTTCAACCTACCATTATAGGAAAACGTGAATTCGTGAAGAAATCATGACAAACTAACACAAAATTAAGATTTCATTATAACTTGACATTCTGAGTTGTTTTCATGAAACCTGCGCTTCCCCTACAAGAGTTCAACCTACCATTATAGGAAAACGTGTTTTCGTGAAGAAATCATGACAAACATACACAAAATGAAGATTTCATTATAACTTGATATTCTGAGTTGTTTTCATGAAACCTGCGCTTCCCCTACAAGAGTTCAACCTACCATTATAGGAAAACGTGTTTTCGTGAAGAAATCATGACAAACTAACACAAAATGAAGATTTCATTATAACTTGACATTCTGAGTTGATTTCATGATACCTGCGCTTCCCCTACAAGAGTTCAACCTACCATTATAGGAAAACGTGTTTTCGTGAAGAAATCATGACAAACTAACACAAAATGAAGATTTCATTATAACTTGACATTCTGAGTTGTTTTTATGAAACCTGCGCTTCCCCTACAAGAGTTCAACCTACCATTATAGGAAAACGTGTTTTCGTGAAGAAATCATGACAAACTAACACAAAATGAAGATTTCATTATAACTTGACATTCTGAGTTGTTTTCATGAAACCTGCGCTTCCCCTACAAGAGTTCAACCTACCATTATAGGAAAACCTGTTTGCGTGAAGAAATCATGACAAACTAACACAAAATGAAGATTTCATTATAACTTGACATTCTGAGTTGTTTTCATGAAACCTGCGCTTCCCCTATAAGAGTTCAACCTACCATTATAGGAAAACGTGTTTTCGTGAAGAAATCATGACAAACTAACACAAAATGAAGATTTCATTATAACGACATTCTGAGTTGTTTTCATGAAACCTGCGCTTCCCCTACAAGAGTTCAACCTACCATTATAGGAAAACGTGTTTTCGTGAAGAAATCATGACAAACTAACACAAAATGAAGATTTCATTATAACTTGACATTCTGAGTTGTTTTCATGAAACCTGCGCTTCCCCTACAAGAGTTCAACCTACCATTATAGGAAAACGTGTTTTCGTGAAGAAATCATGACAAAGTAACACAAAATGAAGATTTCATTATAACTTGACATTCTGAGTTGTTTTCATGAAACCTGCGCTTCCCCTACAAGAGTTCAACCTACCATTATAGGAAAACGTGTTTTCGTGAAGAAATCATGACAAACTAACACAAAATGAAGATTTCATTATAACTTGACATTCTGTGTTGTTTTCATGAAACCTGCGCTTCCCCTATAAGACTTCAACCTACCATTATAGGAAAACGTGTTTTCGTGAAGAAATCATGACAAACTAACACAAAATGAAGATTTCATTATAACTTGACATTCTGAGTTTATTTCATGAAACCTGCGCTTCTCCTACAAGAGTTCGACCTACCATTATAGGAAAACGTGTTTTCGTGAAGAAATCATGACAAACTAACACAAAATGAAGATTTCATTATAACTTGACATTCTGAGTTGTTTTCATGAAACCAGCGCTTCCCCTACAAGAGTTCAACCTACCATTATAGGAAAACGTGTTTTCGTGAAGAAATCATGACAAACATACACAAAATGAAGATTTCATTATAACTTGACATTCTGAGTTGTTTTCATGAAACCTGCGCTTCCCCTACAAGAGTTCAACCTACCATTATAGGAAAACGTGTTTTCGTGAAGAAATCATGACAAACTAACACAAAATGAAGATTTCATTATAACTTGACATTCTGAGTTGTTTTCATGAAACCTGCGCTTCCCCTACAAGAGTTCAACCTACCATTATAGGAAAACGTGTTTGCGTGAAGAAATCATGACAAACTAACACAAAATGAAGATTTCATTATAACTTGACATTCTGAGTTGTTTTCATGAAACCTGCGCTTCCCCTATAAGAGTTCAACCTACCATTATAGGAAAACGTGTTTTCGTGAAGAAATCATGACAAACTAACACAAAATGAAGATTTCATTATAACTTGACATTCTGAGTTGTTTTCATGAAACCTGCGCTTCCCCTACAAGAGGTCAACCTACCATTATAGGAAAACGTGTTTTCGTGAAGAAATCATGACAAACTAACACAAAATGAAGATTTCATTATAACTTGACATTCTGAGTTGTTTTCATGAAACCTGCGCTTCCCCTACAAGAGTTCAACCTACCATTATAGGAAAACGTGTTTTCGTGAAGAAATCATGACAAAGTAACACAAAATGAAGATTTCATTATAACTTGACATTCTGAGTTGTTTTCATGAAACCTGCGCTTCCCCTATAAGAGTTCAACCTACCATTATAGGAAAACGTGTTTTCGTGAAGAAATCATGATAAACTAACACAAAATGAAGATTTCATTATAACTTGACATTCTGAGTTGTTTTCATGAAACCTGCGCTTCCCCTACAAGAGTTCAACCTACCATTATAGGAAAACGTGTTTGCGTGAAGAAATCATGACAAACTAACACAAAATGAAGATTTCATTATAACTTGACATTCTGAGTTGTTTTCATGAAACCTGCGCTTCCCCTACAAGAGGTCAACCTACCATTATAGGAAAACGTGTTTTCGTGAAGAAATCATGACAAACTAACACAAAATGAAGATTTCATTATAACTTGACATTCTGAGTTGTTTTCATGAAACCTGCGCTTCCCCTACAAGAGTTCAACCTACCATTATAGGAAAACGTGTTTTCGTGAAGAAATCATGACAAAGTAACACAAAATGAAGATTTCATTATAACTTGACATTCTGAGTTGTTTTCATGAAACCTGCGCTTCCCCTATAAGAGTTCAACCTACCATTATAGGAAAACGTGTTTTCGTGAAGAAATCATGATAAACTAACACAAAATGAAGATTTCATTATAACTTGACATTCTGAGTTGTTTTCATGAAACCTGCGCTTCCCCTACAAGAGTTCAACCTACCATTATAGGAAAACGTGTTTGCGTGAAGAAATCATGACAAACTAACACAAAATGAAGATTTCATTATAACTTGACATTCTGAGTTGTTTTCATGAAACCTGCGCTTCCCCTATAAGAGTTCAACCTACCATTATAGGAAAACGTGTTTTCGTGAAGAAATCATGACAAACTAACACAAAATGAAGATTTCATTATAACTTGACATTCTGAGTTTATTTCATGAAACCTGCGCTTCTCCTACAAGAGTTCGACCTACCATTATAGGAAAACGTGTTTTCGTGAAGAAATCATGACAAACTAACACAAAATGAAGATTTCATTATAACTTGACATTCTGAGTTGTTTTCATGAAACCTGCGCTTCCCCTACAAGAGTTCAACCTACCATTATAGGAAAACGTGTTTTCGTGAAGAAATCATGACAAACTAACACAAAATGAAGATTTCATTATAACTTGACATTCTGAGTTGTTTTCATGAAACCTGCGCTTCCCCTATAAGAGTTCAACCTACCATTATAGGAAAACGTGTTTTCGTGAAGAAATCATGACAAACTAACACAAAATGAAGATTTCATTATAACTTGACATTCTGAGTTGTTTTCATGAAACCTGCGCTTCCCCTACAAGAGTTCAACCTACCATTATAGGAAAACGTGTTTTCGTGAAGAAATCATGACAAACTAACACAAAATGAAGATTTCATTATAACTTGACATTCTGAGTTTATTTCATGAAACCTGCGCTTCTCCTACAAGAGTTCGACCTACCATTATAGGAAAACGTGTTTTCGTGAAGAAATCATGATAAACTAACACAAAATGAAGATTTCATTATAACTTGACATTCTGAGTTGTTTTCATGAAACCTGCGCTTCCCCTACAAGAGTTCAACCTACCATTATAGGAAAACGTGTTTGCGTGAAGAAATCATGACAAACATACACAAAATGAAGATTTCATTATAACTTGACATTCTGAGTTGTTTTCATGAAACCTGCGCTTCCCCTATAAGAGTTCAACCTACCATTATAGGAAAACGTGTTTTCGTGAAGAAATCATGACAAACTAACACAAAATGAAGATTTCATTATAACTTGACATTCTGAGTTTATTTCATGAAACCTGCGCTTCTCCTACAAGAGTTCGACCTACCATTATAGGAAAACGTGTTTTCGTGAAGAAATCATGACAAACTAACACAAAATGAAGATTTCATTATAACTTGACATTCTGAGTTGTTTTCATGAAACCTGCGCTTCCCCTACAAGAGTTCAACCTACCATTATAGGAAAACGTGTTTTCGTGAAGAAATCATGACAAACTAACACAAAATGAAGATTTCATTATAACTTGACATTCTGAGTTGTTTTCATGAAACCTGCGCTTCCCCTACAAGAGTTCAACCTACCATTATAGGAAAACGTGTTTTCGTGAAGAAATCATGACAAAGTAACACAAAATGAAGATTTCATTATAACTTGACATTCTGAGTTGTTTTCATGAAACCTGCGCTTCCCCTATAAGAGTTCAACCTACCATTATAGGAAAACGTGTTTTCGTGAAGAAATCATGACAAACTAACACAAAATGAAGATTTCATTATAACTTGACATTCTGAGTTGTTTTCATGAAACCTGCGCTTCCCCTACAAGAGTTCAACCTACCATTATAGGAAAACGTGTTTTCGTGAAGAAATCATGACAAACTAACACAAAATGAAGATTTCATTATAACTTGACATTCTGAGTTGTTTTTATGAAACCTGCGCTTCCCCTACAAGAGTTCAACCTACCATTATAGGAAAACGTGTTTTCGTGAAGAAATCATGACAAACTAACACAAAATGAAGATTTCATTATAACTTGACATTCTGAGTTGTTTTCATGAAACCTGCGCTTCCCCTACAAGAGTTCAACCTACCATTATAGGAAAACCTGTTTGCGTGAAGAAATCATGACAAACTAACACAAAATGAAGATTTCATTATAACTTGACATTCTGAGTTGTTTTCATGAAACCTGCGCTTCCCCTATAAGAGTTCAACCTACCATTATAGGAAAACGTGTTTTCGTGAAGAAATCATGACAAACTAACACAAAATGAAGATTTCATTATAACGACATTCTGAGTTGTTTTCATGAAACCTGCGCTTCCCCTACAAGAGTTCAACCTACCATTATAGGAAAACGTGTTTTCGTGAAGAAATCATGACAAACTAACACAAAATGAAGATTTCATTATAACTTGACATTCTGAGTTGTTTTCATGAAACCTGCGCTTCCCCTACAAGAGTTCAACCTACCATTATAGGAAAACGTGTTTTCGTGAAGAAATCATGACAAAGTAACACAAAATGAAGATTTCATTATAACTTGACATTCTGAGTTGTTTTCATGAAACCTGCGCTTCCCCTACAAGAGTTCAACCTACCATTATAGGAAAACGTGTTTTCGTGAAGAAATCATGACAAACTAACACAAAATGAAGATTTCATTATAACTTGACATTCTGTGTTGTTTTCATGAAACCTGCGCTTCCCCTATAAGACTTCAACCTACCATTATAGGAAAACGTGTTTTCGTGAAGAAATCATGACAAACTAACACAAAATGAAGATTTCATTATAACTTGACATTCTGAGTTTATTTCATGAAACCTGCGCTTCTCCTACAAGAGTTCGACCTACCATTATAGGAAAACGTGTTTTCGTGAAGAAATCATGACAAACTAACACAAAATGAAGATTTCATTATAACTTGACATTCTGAGTTGTTTTCATGAAACCAGCGCTTCCCCTACAAGAGTTCAACCTACCATTATAGGAAAACGTGTTTTCGTGAAGAAATCATGACAAACATACACAAAATGAAGATTTCATTATAACTTGACATTCTGAGTTGTTTTCATGAAACCTGCGCTTCCCCTACAAGAGTTCAACCTACCATTATAGGAAAACGTGTTTTCGTGAAGAAATCATGACAAACTAACACAAAATGAAGATTTCATTATAACTTGACATTCTGAGTTGTTTTCATGAAACCTGCGCTTCCCCTACAAGAGTTCAACCTACCATTATAGGAAAACGTGTTTGCGTGAAGAAATCATGACAAACTAACACAAAATGAAGATTTCATTATAACTTGACATTCTGAGTTGTTTTCATGAAACCTGCGCTTCCCCTATAAGAGTTCAACCTACCATTATAGGAAAACGTGTTTTCGTGAAGAAATCATGACAAACTAACACAAAATGAAGATTTCATTATAACTTGACATTCTGAGTTGTTTTCATGAAACCTGCGCTTCCCCTACAAGAGGTCAACCTACCATTATAGGAAAACGTGTTTTCGTGAAGAAATCATGACAAACTAACACAAAATGAAGATTTCATTATAACTTGACATTCTGAGTTGTTTTCATGAAACCTGCGCTTCCCCTACAAGAGTTCAACCTACCATTATAGGAAAACGTGTTTTCGTGAAGAAATCATGACAAAGTAACACAAAATGAAGATTTCATTATAACTTGACATTCTGAGTTGTTTTCATGAAACCTGCGCTTCCCCTATAAGAGTTCAACCTACCATTATAGGAAAACGTGTTTTCGTGAAGAAATCATGATAAACTAACACAAAATGAAGATTTCATTATAACTTGACATTCTGAGTTGTTTTCATGAAACCTGCGCTTCCCCTACAAGAGTTCAACCTACCATTATAGGAAAACGTGTTTGCGTGAAGAAATCATGACAAACTAACACAAAATGAAGATTTCATTATAACTTGACATTCTGAGTTGTTTTCATGAAACCTGCGCTTCCCCTACAAGAGGTCAACCTACCATTATAGGAAAACGTGTTTTCGTGAAGAAATCATGACAAACTAACACAAAATGAAGATTTCATTATAACTTGACATTCTGAGTTGTTTTCATGAAACCTGCGCTTCCCCTACAAGAGTTCAACCTACCATTATAGGAAAACGTGTTTTCGTGAAGAAATCATGACAAAGTAACACAAAATGAAGATTTCATTATAACTTGACATTCTGAGTTGTTTTCATGAAACCTGCGCTTCCCCTATAAGAGTTCAACCTACCATTATAGGAAAACGTGTTTTCGTGAAGAAATCATGATAAACTAACACAAAATGAAGATTTCATTATAACTTGACATTCTGAGTTGTTTTCATGAAACCTGCGCTTCCCCTATAAGAGTTCAACCTACCATTATAGGAAAACGTGTTTTCGTGAAGAAATCATGACAAACTAACACAAAATGAAGATTTCATTATAACTTGACATTCTGAGTTTATTTCATGAAACCTGCGCTTCTCCTACAAGAGTTCGACCTACCATTATAGGAAAACGTGTTTTCGTGAAGAAATCATGACAAACTAACACAAAATGAAGATTTCATTATAACTTGACATTCTGAGTTGTTTTCATGAAACCTGCGCTTCCCCTACAAGAGTTCAACCTACCATTATAGGAAAACGTGTTTTCGTGAAGAAATCATGACAAACTAACACAAAATGAAGATTTCATTATAACTTGACATTCTGAGTTGTTTTCATGAAACCTGCGCTTCCCCTACAAGAGTTCAACCTACCATTATAGGAAAACGTGTTTTCGTGAAGAAATCATGACAAAGTAACACAAAATGAAGATTTCATTATAACTTGACATTCTGAGTTGTTTTCATGAAACCTGCGCTTCCCCTATAAGAGTTCAACCTACCATTATAGGAAAACGTGTTTTCGTGAAGAAATCATGACAAACTAACACAAAATGAAGATTTCATTATAACTTGACATTCTGAGTTGTTTTCATGAAACCTGCGCTTCCCCTACAAGAGTTCAACCTACCATTATAGGAAAACGTGTTTTCGTGAAGAAATCATGACAAACTAACACAAAATGAAGATTTCATTATAACTTGACATTCTGAGTTGTTTTTATGAAACCTGCGCTTCCCCTACAAGAGTTCAACCTACCATTATAGGAAAACGTGTTTTCGTGAAGAAATCATGACAAACTAACACAAAATGAAGATTTCATTATAACTTGACATTCTGAGTTGTTTTCATGAAACCTGCGCTTCCCCTACAAGAGTTCAACCTACCATTATAGGAAAACCTGTTTGCGTGAAGAAATCATGACAAACTAACACAAAATGAAGATTTCATTATAACTTGACATTCTGAGTTGTTTTCATGAAACCTGCGCTTCCCCTATAAGAGTTCAACCTACCATTATAGGAAAACGTGTTTTCGTGAAGAAATCATGACAAACTAACACAAAATGAAGATTTCATTATAACGACATTCTGAGTTGTTTTCATGAAACCTGCGCTTCCCCTACAAGAGTTCAACCTACCATTATAGGAAAACGTGTTTTCGTGAAGAAATCATGACAAACTAACACAAAATGAAGATTTCATTATAACTTGACATTCTGAGTTGTTTTCATGAAACCTGCGCTTCCCCTACAAGAGTTCAACCTACCATTATAGGAAAACGTGTTTTCGTGAAGAAATCATGACAAAGTAACACAAAATGAAGATTTCATTATAACTTGACATTCTGAGTTGTTTTCATGAAACCTGCGCTTCCCCTACAAGAGTTCAACCTACCATTATAGGAAAACGTGTTTTCGTGAAGAAATCATGACAAACTAACACAAAATGAAGATTTCATTATAACTTGACATTCTGTGTTGTTTTCATGAAACCTGCGCTTCCCCTATAAGACTTCAACCTACCATTATAGGAAAACGTGTTTTCGTGAAGAAATCATGACAAACTAACACAAAATGAAGATTTCATTATAACTTGACATTCTGAGTTTATTTCATGAAACCTGCGCTTCTCCTACAAGAGTTCGACCTACCATTATAGGAAAACGTGTTTTCGTGAAGAAATCATGACAAACTAACACAAAATGAAGATTTCATTATAACTTGACATTCTGAGTTGTTTTCATGAAACCAGCGCTTCCCCTACAAGAGTTCAACCTACCATTATAGGAAAACGTGTTTTCGTGAAGAAATCATGACAAACATACACAAAATGAAGATTTCATTATAACTTGACATTCTGAGTTGTTTTCATGAAACCTGCGCTTCCCCTACAAGAGTTCAACCTACCATTATAGGAAAACGTGTTTTCGTGAAGAAATCATGACAAACTAACACAAAATGAAGATTTCATTATAACTTGACATTCTGAGTTGTTTTCATGAAACCTGCGCTTCCCCTACAAGAGTTCAACCTACCATTATAGGAAAACGTGTTTGCGTGAAGAAATCATGACAAACTAACACAAAATGAAGATTTCATTATAACTTGACATTCTGAGTTGTTTTCATGAAACCTGCGCTTCCCCTATAAGAGTTCAACCTACCATTATAGGAAAACGTGTTTTCGTGAAGAAATCATGACAAACTAACACAAAATGAAGATTTCATTATAACTTGACATTCTGAGTTGTTTTCATGAAACCTGCGCTTCCCCTACAAGAGGTCAACCTACCATTATAGGAAAACGTGTTTTCGTGAAGAAATCATGACAAACTAACACAAAATGAAGATTTCATTATAACTTGACATTCTGAGTTGTTTTCATGAAACCTGCGCTTCCCCTACAAGAGTTCAACCTACCATTATAGGAAAACGTGTTTTCGTGAAGAAATCATGACAAAGTAACACAAAATGAAGATTTCATTATAACTTGACATTCTGAGTTGTTTTCATGAAACCTGCGCTTCCCCTATAAGAGTTCAACCTACCATTATAGGAAAACGTGTTTTCGTGAAGAAATCATGATAAACTAACACAAAATGAAGATTTCATTATAACTTGACATTCTGAGTTGTTTTCATGAAACCTGCGCTTCCCCTACAAGAGTTCAACCTACCATTATAGGAAAACGTGTTTGCGTGAAGAAATCATGACAAACTAACACAAAATGAAGATTTCATTATAACTTGACATTCTGAGTTGTTTTCATGAAACCTGCGCTTCCCCTACAAGAGGTCAACCTACCATTATAGGAAAACGTGTTTTCGTGAAGAAATCATGACAAACTAACACAAAATGAAGATTTCATTATAACTTGACATTCTGAGTTGTTTTCATGAAACCTGCGCTTCCCCTACAAGAGTTCAACCTACCATTATAGGAAAACGTGTTTTCGTGAAGAAATCATGACAAAGTAACACAAAATGAAGATTTCATTATAACTTGACATTCTGAGTTGTTTTCATGAAACCTGCGCTTCCCCTATAAGAGTTCAACCTACCATTATAGGAAAACGTGTTTTCGTGAAGAAATCATGATAAACTAACACAAAATGAAGATTTCATTATAACTTGACATTCTGAGTTGTTTTCATGAAACCTGCGCTTCCCCTACAAGAGTTCAACCTACCATTATAGGAAAACGTGTTTGCGTGAAGAAATCATGACAAACTAACACAAAATGAAGATTTCATTATAACTTGACATTCTGAGTTGTTTTCATGAAACCTGCGCTTCCCCTATAAGAGTTCAACCTACCATTATAGGAAAACGTGTTTTCGTGAAGAAATCATGACAAACTAACACAAAATGAAGATTTCATTATAACTTGACATTCTGAGTTTATTTCATGAAACCTGCGCTTCTCCTACAAGAGTTCGACCTACCATTATAGGAAAACGTGTTTTCGTGAAGAAATCATGACAAACTAACACAAAATGAAGATTTCATTATAACTTGACATTCTGAGTTGTTTTCATGAAACCTGCGCTTCCCCTACAAGAGTTCAACCTACCATTATAGGAAAACGTGTTTTCGTGAAGAAATCATGACAAACTAACACAAAATGAAGATTTCATTATAACTTGACATTCTGAGTTGTTTTCATGAAACCTGCGCTTCCCCTATAAGAGTTCAACCTACCATTATAGGAAAACGTGTTTTCGTGAAGAAATCATGACAAACTAACACAAAATGAAGATTTCATTATAACTTGACATTCTGAGTTGTTTTCATGAAACCTGCGCTTCCCCTACAAGAGTTCAACCTACCATTATAGGAAAACGTGTTTTCGTGAAGAAATCATGACAAACTAACACAAAATGAAGATTTCATTATAACTTGACATTCTGAGTTTATTTCATGAAACCTGCGCTTCTCCTACAAGAGTTCGACCTACCATTATAGGAAAACGTGTTTTCGTGAAGAAATCATGATAAACTAACACAAAATGAAGATTTCATTATAACTTGACATTCTGAGTTGTTTTCATGAAACCTGCGCTTCCCCTACAAGAGTTCAACCTACCATTATAGGAAAACGTGTTTGCGTGAAGAAATCATGACAAACATACACAAAATGAAGATTTCATTATAACTTGACATTCTGAGTTGTTTTCATGAAACCTGCGCTTCCCCTACAAGAGTTCAACCTACCATTATAGGAAAACGTGTTTTCGTGAAGAAATCATGACAAACTAACACAAAATGAAGATTTCATTATAACTTGACATTCTGAGTTTATTTCATGAAACCTGCGCTTCTCCTACAAGAGTTCGACCTACCATTATAGGAAAACGTGTTTTCGTGAAGAAATCATGACAAACTAACACAAAATGAAGATTTCATTATAACTTGACATTCTGAGTTGTTTTCATGAAACCTGCGCTTCCCCTACAAGAGTTCAACCTACCATTATAGGAAAACGTGTTTTCGTGAAGAAATCATGACAAACTAACACAAAATGAAGATTTCATTATAACTTGACATTCTGAGTTGTTTTCATGAAACCTGCGCTTCCCCTACAAGAGTTCAACCTACCATTATAGGAAAACGTGTTTTCGTGAAGAAATCATGACAAAGTAACACAAAATGAAGATTTCATTATAACTTGACATTCTGAGTTGTTTTCATGAAACCTGCGCTTCCCCTATAAGAGTTCAACCTACCATTATAGGAAAACGTGTTTTCGTGAAGAAATCATGACAAACTAACACAAAATGAAGATTTCATTATAACTTGACATTCTGAGTTGTTTTCATGAAACCTGCGCTTCCCCTATAAGAGTTCAACCTACCATTATAGGAAAACGTGAATTCGTGAAGAAATCATGACAAACTAACACAAAATTAAGATTTCATTATAACTTGACATTCTGAGTTGTTTTCATGAAACCTGCGCTTCCCCTACAAGAGTTCAACCTACCATTATAGGAAAACGTGTTTTCGTGAAGAAATCATGACAAACTAACACAAAATGAAGATTTCATTATAACTTGCCATTCTGAGTTGTTTTCATGATACCTGCGCTTCCCCTACAAGAGTTCGACCTACCATTATAGGAAAACGTGTTTTCGTGAAGAAATCATGACAAACTAACACAAAATGAAGATTTCATTATAACTTGACATTCTGAGTTTATTTCATGAAACCTGCGCTTCTCCTACAAGAGTTCGACCTACCATTATAGGAAAACGTGTTTTCGTGAAGAAATCATGACAAACTAACACAAAATGAAGATTTCATTATAACTTGACATTCTGAGTTGTTTTCATGAAACCTGCGCTTCCCCTACAAGAGTTCAACCTACCATTATAGGAAAACGTGTTTTCGTGAAGAAATCATGACAAGCATACACAAAATGAAGATTTCATTATAACTTGACATTCTGAGTTGTTTTCATGAAACCTGCGCTTCCCCTACAAGAGTTCAACCTACCATTATAGGAAAACGTGTTTTCGTGAAGAAATCATGACAAACTAACACAAAATGAAGATTTCATTATAACTTGACATTCTGAGTTGATTTCATGATACCTGCGCTTCCCCTACAAGAGTTCAACCTACCATTATAGGAAAACGTGTTTTCGTGAAGAAATCATGACAAACTAACACAAAATGAAGATTTCATTATAACTTGACATTCTGAGTTGTTTTCATGAAACCTGCGCTTCCCCTACAAGAGTTCAACCTACCATTATAGGAAAACGTGTTTTCGTGAAGAAATCATGACAAACTAACACAAAATGAAGATTTCATTATAACTTGACATTCTGAGTTGTTTTCATGAAACCTGCGCTTCCCCTACAAGAGTTCAACCTACCATTATAGGAAAACGTGTTTGCGTGAAGAAATCATGACAAACTAACACAAAATGAAGATTTCATTATAACTTGACATTCTGAGTTGTTTTCATGAAACCTGCGCTTCCCCTATAAGAGTTCAACCTACCATTATAGGAAAACGTGTTTTCGTGAAGAAATCATGACAAACTAACACAAAATGAAGATTTCATTATAACTTGACATTCTGAGTTGTTTTCATGAAACCTGCGCTTCCCCTACAAGAGGTCAACCTACCATTATAGGAAAACGTGTTTTCGTGAAGAAATCATGACAAACTAACACAAAATGAAGATTTCATTATAACTTGACATTCTGAGTTGTTTTCATGAAACCTGCGCTTCCCCTACAAGAGTTCAACCTACCATTATAGGAAAACGTGTTTTCGTGAAGAAATCATGACAAAGTAACACAAAATGAAGATTTCATTATAACTTGACATTCTGAGTTGTTTTCATGAAACCTGCGCTTCCCCTACAAGAGTTCAACCTACCATTATAGGAAAACGTGTTTTCGTGAAGAAATCATGACAAACTAACACAAAATGAAGATTTCATTATAACTTGACATTCTGTGTTGTTTTCATGAAACCTGCGCTTCCCCTATAAGACTTCAACCTACCATTATAGGAAAACGTGTTTTCGTGAAGAAATCATGACAAACTAACACAAAATGAAGATTTCATTATAACTTGACATTCTGAGTTTATTTCATGAAACCTGCGCTTCCCCTACAAGAGTTCGACCTACCATTATAGGAAAACGTGTTTTCGTGAAGAAATCATGACAAACTAACACAAAATGAAGATTTCATTATAACTTGACATTCTGAGTTGTTTTCATGAAACCAGCGCTTCCCCTACAAGAGTTCAACCTACCATTATAGGAAAACGTGTTTTCGTGAAGAAATCATGACAAACATACACAAAATGAAGATTTCATTATAACTTGACATTCTGAGTTGTTTTCATGAAACCTGCGCTTCCCCTACAAGAGTTCAACCTACCATTATAGGAAAACGTGTTTTCGTGAAGAAATCATGACAAACTAACACAAAATGAAGATTTCATTATAACTTGACATTCTGAGTTGTTTTCATGAAACCTGCGCTTCCCCTACAAGAGTTCAACCTACCATTATAGGAAAACGTGTTTGCGTGAAGAAATCATGACAAACTAACACAAAATGAAGATTTCATTATAACTTGACATTCTGAGTTGTTTTCATGAAACCTGCGCTTCCCCTATAAGAGTTCAACCTACCATTATAGGAAAACGTGTTTTCGTGAAGAAATCATGACAAACTAACACAAAATGAAGATTTCATTATAACTTGACATTCTGAGTTGTTTTCATGAAACCTGCGCTTCCCCTACAAGAGGTCAACCTACCATTATAGGAAAATGTGTTTTCGTGAAGAAATCATGACAAACTAACACAAAATGAAGATTTCATTATAACTTGACATTCTGAGTTGTTTTCATGAAACCTGCGCTTCCCCTATAAGAGTTCAACCTACCATTATAGGAAAACGTGTTTTCGTGAAGAAATCATGACAAACTAACACAAAATGAAGATTTCATTATAACTTGACATTCTGAGTTGTTTTCATGAAACCTGCGCTTCCCCTACAAGAGGTCAACCTACCATTATAGGAAAACGTGTTTTCGTGAAGAAATCATGACAAACTAACACAAAATGAAGATTTCATTATAACTTGACATTCTGAGTTGTTTTCATGAAACCTGCGCTTCCCCTACAAGAGTTCAACCTACCATTATAGGAAAACGTGTTTTCGTGAAGAAATCATGACAAAGTAACACAAAATGAAGATTTCATTATAACTTGACATTCTGAGTTGTTTTCATGAAACCTGCGCTTCCCCTACAAGAGTTCAACCTACCATTATAGGAAAACGTGTTTTCGTGAAGAAATCATGACAAACTAACACAAAATGAAGATTTCATTATAACTTGACATTCTGTGTTGTTTTCATGAAACCTGCGCTTCCCCTATAAGACTTCAACCTACCATTATAGGAAAACGTGTTTTCGTGAAGAAATCATGACAAACTAACACAAAATGAAGATTTCATTATAACTTGACATTCTGAGTTTATTTCATGAAACCTGCGCTTCCCCTACAAGAGTTCGACCTACCATTATAGGAAAACGTGTTTTCGTGAAGAAATCATGACAAACTAACACAAAATGAAGATTTCATTATAACTTGACATTCTGAGTTGTTTTCATGAAACCAGCGCTTCCCCTACAAGAGTTCAACCTACCATTATAGGAAAACGTGTTTTCGTGAAGAAATCATGACAAACATACACAAAATGAAGATTTCATTATAACTTGACATTCTGAGTTGTTTTCATGAAACCTGCGCTTCCCCTACAAGAGTTCAACCTACCATTATAGGAAAACGTGTTTTCGTGAAGAAATCATGACAAACTAACACAAAATGAAGATTTCATTATAACTTGACATTCTGAGTTGTTTTCATGAAACCTGCGCTTCCCCTACAAGAGTTCAACCTACCATTATAGGAAAACGTGTTTGCGTGAAGAAATCATGACAAACTAACACAAAATGAAGATTTCATTATAACTTGACATTCTGAGTTGTTTTCATGAAACCTGCGCTTCCCCTATAAGAGTTCAACCTACCATTATAGGAAAACGTGTTTTCGTGAAGAAATCATGACAAACTAACACAAAATGAAGATTTCATTATAACTTGACATTCTGAGTTGTTTTCATGAAACCTGCGCTTCCCCTACAAGAGGTCAACCTACCATTATAGGAAAATGTGTTTTCGTGAAGAAATCATGACAAACTAACACAAAATGAAGATTTCATTATAACTTGACATTCTGAGTTGTTTTCATGAAACCTGCGCTTCCCCTACAAGAGTTCAACCTACCATTATAGGAAAACGTGTTTTCGTGAAGAAATCATGACAAAGTTACACAAAATGAAGATTTCATTATAACTTGACATTCTGAGTTGTTTTCATGAAACCTGCGCTTCCCCTATAAGAGTTCAACCTACCATTATAGGAAAACGTGTTTTCGTGAAGAAATCATGATAAACTAACACAAAATGAAGATTTCATTATAACTTGACATTCTGAGTTGTTTTCATGAAACCTGCGCTTCCCCTACAAGAGTTCAACCTACCATTATAGGAAAACGTGTTTGCGTGAAGAAATCATGACAAACTAACACAAAATGAAGATTTCATTATAACTTGACATTCTGAGTTGTTTTCATGAAACCTGCGCTTCCCCTACAAGAGGTCAACCTACCATTATAGGAAAACGTGTTTTCGTGAAGAAATCATGACAAACTAACACAAAATGAAGATTTCATTATAACTTGACATTCTGAGTTGTTTTCATGAAACCTGCGCTTCCCCTACAAGAGTTCAACCTACCATTATAGGAAAACGTGTTTTCGTGAAGAAATCATGACAAAGTAACACAAAATGAAGATTTCATTATAACTTGACATTCTGAGTTGTTTTCATGAAACCTGCGCTTCCCCTATAAGAGTTCAACCTACCATTATAGGAAAACGTGTTTTCGTGAAGAAATCATGATAAACTAACACAAAATGAAGATTTCATTATAACTTGACATTCTGAGTTGTTTTCATGAAACCTGCGCTTCCCCTACAAGAGTTCAACCTACCATTATAGGAAAACGTGTTTGCGTGAAGAAATCATGACAAACTAACACAAAATGAAGATTTCATTATAACTTGACATTCTGAGTTGTTTTCATGAAACCTGCGCTTCCCCTATAAGAGTTCAACCTACCATTATAGGAAAACGTGTTTTCGTGAAGAAATCATGACAAACTAACACAAAATGAAGATTTCATTATAACTTGACATTCTGAGTTTATTTCATGAAACCTGCGCTTCTCCTACAAGAGTTCGACCTACCATTATAGGAAAACGTGTTTTCGTGAAGAAATCATGACAAACTAACACAAAATGAAGATTTCATTATAACTTGACATTCTGAGTTGTTTTCATGAAACCTGCGCTTCCCCTACAAGAGTTCAACCTACCATTATAGGAAAACGTGTTTTCGTGAAGAAATCATGACAAACTAACACAAAATGAAGATTTCATTATAACTTGACATTCTGAGTTGTTTTCATGAAACCTGCGCTTCCCCTATAAGAGTTCAACCTACCATTATAGGAAAACGTGTTTTCGTGAAGAAATCATGACAAACTAACACAAAATGAAGATTTCATTATAACTTGACATTCTGAGTTGTTTTCATGAAACCTGCGCTTCCCCTACAAGAGTTCAACCTACCATTATAGGAAAACGTGTTTTCGTGAAGAAATCATGACAAACTAACACAAAATGAAGATTTCATTATAACTTGACATTCTGAGTTTATTTCATGAAACCTGCGCTTCTCCTACAAGAGTTCGACCTACCATTATAGGAAAACGTGTTTTCGTGAAGAAATCATGATAAACTAACACAAAATGAAGATTTCATTATAACTTGACATTCTGAGTTGTTTTCATGAAACCTGCGCTTCCCCTACAAGAGTTCAACCTACCATTATAGGAAAACGTGTTTGCGTGAAGAAATCATGACAAACATACACAAAATGAAGATTTCATTATAACTTGACATTCTGAGTTGTTTTCATGAAACCTGCGCTTCCCCTATAAGAGTTCAACCTACCATTATAGGAAAACGTGTTTTCGTGAAGAAATCATGACAAACTAACACAAAATGAAGATTTCATTATAACTTGACATTCTGAGTTTATTTCATGAAACCTGCACTTCTCCTACAAGAGTTCGACCTACCATTATAGGAAAACGTGTTTTCGTGAAGAAATCATGACAAACTAACACAAAATGAAGATTTCATTATAACTTGACATTCTGAGTTGTTTTCATGAAACCTGCGCTTCCCCTACAAGAGTTCAACCTACCATTATAGGAAAACGTGTTTTCGTGAAGAAATCATGACAAACTAACACAAAATGAAGATTTCATTATAACTTGACATTCTGAGTTGTTTTCATGAAACCTGCGCTTCCCCTACAAGAGTTCAACCTACCATTATAGGAAAACGTGTTTTCGTGAAGAAATCATGACAAAGTAACACAAAATGAAGATTTCATTATAACTTGACATTCTGAGTTGTTTTCATGAAACCTGCGCTTCCCCTATAAGAGTTCAACCTACCATTATAGGAAAACGTGTTTTCGTGAAGAAATCATGACAAACTAACACAAAATGAAGATTTCATTATAACTTGACATTCTGAGTTGTTTTCATGAAACCTGCGCTTCCCCTATAAGAGTTCAACCTACCATTATAGGAAAACGTGAATTCGTGAAGAAATCATGACAAACTAACACAAAATTAAGATTTCATTATAACTTGACATTCTGAGTTGTTTTCATGAAACCTGCGCTTCCCCTACAAGAGTTCAACCTACCATTATAGGAAAACGTGTTTTCGTGAAGAAATCATGACAAACTAACACAAAATGAAGATTTCATTATAACTTGACATTCTGAGTTGTTTTCATGAAACCTGCGCTTCCCCTATAAGAGTTCAACCTACCATTATAGGAAAACGTGTTTTCGTGAAGAAATCATGACAAACTAACACAAAATGAAGATTTCATTATAACTTGCCATTCTGAGTTGTTTTCATGATACCTGCGCTTCCCCTACAAGAGTTCGACCTACCATTATAGGAAAACGTGTTTTCGTGAAGAAATCATGACAAACTAACACAAAATGAAGATTTCATTATAACTTGACATTCTGAGTTTATTTCATGAAACCTGCGCTTCTCCTACAAGAGTTCGACCTACCATTATAGGAAAACGTGTTTTCGTGAAGAAATCATGACAAACTAACACAAAATGAAGATTTCATTATAACTTGACATTCTGAGTTGTTTTCATGAAACCTGCGCTTCCCCTACAAGAGTTCAACCTACCATTATAGGAAAACGTGTTTTCGTGAAGAAATCATGACAAGCATACACAAAATGAAGATTTCATTATAACTTGACATTCTGAGTTGTTTTCATGAAACCTGCGCTTCCCCTACAAGAGTTCAACCTACCATTATAGGAAAACGTGTTTTCGTGAAGAAATCATGACAAACTAACACAAAATGAAGATTTCATTATAACTTGACATTCTGAGTTGATTTCATGATACCTGCGCTTCCCCTACAAGAGTTCAACCTACCATTATAGGAAAACGTGTTTTCGTGAAGAAATCATGACAAACTAACACAAAATGAAGATTTCATTATAACTTGACATTCTGAGTTGTTTTCATGAAACCTGCGCTTCCCCTACAAGAGTTCAACCTACCATTATAGGAAAACGTGTTTTCGTGAAGAAATCATGACAAACTAACACAAAATGAAGATTTCATTATAACTTGACATTCTGAGTTGTTTTCATGAAACCTGCGCTTCCCCTACAAGAGTTCAACCTACCATTATAGGAAAACGTGTTTGCGTGAAGAAATCATGACAAACTAACACAAAATGAAGATTTCATTATAACTTGACATTCTGAGTTGTTTTCATGAAACCTGCGCTTCCCCTATAAGAGTTCAACCTACCATTATAGGAAAACGTGTTTTCGTGAAGAAATCATGACAAACTAACACAAAATGAAGATTTCATTATAACTTGACATTCTGAGTTGTTTTCATGAAACCTGCGCTTCCCCTACAAGAGGTCAACCTACCATTATAGGAAAACGTGTTTTCGTGAAGAAATCATGACAAACTAACACAAAATGAAGATTTCATTATAACTTGACATTCTGAGTTGTTTTCATGAAACCTGCGCTTCCCCTACAAGAGTTCAACCTACCATTATAGGAAAACGTGTTTTCGTGAAGAAATCATGACAAAGTAACACAAAATGAAGATTTCATTATAACTTGACATTCTGAGTTGTTTTCATGAAACCTGCGCTTCCCCTACAAGAGTTCAACCTACCATTATAGGAAAACGTGTTTTCGTGAAGAAATCATGACAAACTAACACAAAATGAAGATTTCATTATAACTTGACATTCTGTGTTGTTTTCATGAAACCTGCGCTTCCCCTATAAGACTTCAACCTACCATTATAGGAAAACGTGTTTTCGTGAAGAAATCATGACAAACTAACACAAAATGAAGATTTCATTATAACTTGACATTCTGAGTTTATTTCATGAAACCTGCGCTTCTCCTACAAGAGTTCGACCTACCATTATAGGAAAACGTGTTTTCGTGAAGAAATCATGACAAACTAACACAAAATGAAGATTTCATTATAACTTGACATTCTGAGTTGTTTTCATGAAACCAGCGCTTCCCCTACAAGAGTTCAACCTACCATTATAGGAAAACGTGTTTTCGTGAAGAAATCATGACAAACATACACAAAATGAAGATTTCATTATAACTTGACATTCTGAGTTGTTTTCATGAAACCTGCGCTTCCCCTACAAGAGTTCAACCTACCATTATAGGAAAACGTGTTTTCGTGAAGAAATCATGACAAACTAACACAAAATGAAGATTTCATTATAACTTGACATTCTGAGTTGTTTTCATGAAACCTGCGCTTCCCCTACAAGAGTTCAACCTACCATTATAGGAAAACGTGTTTTCGTGAAGAAATCATGACAAAGTAACACAAAATGAAGATTTCATTATAACTTGACATTCTGAGTTGTTTTCATGAAACCTGCGCTTCCCCTATAAGAGTTCAACCTACCATTATAGGAAAACGTGTTTTCGTGAAGAAATCATGACAAACTAACACAAAATGAAGATTTCATTATAACTTGACATTCTGAGTTGTTTTCATGAAACCTGCGCTTCCCCTATAAGAGTTCAACCTACCATTATAGGAAAACGTGAATTCGTGAAGAAATCATGACAAACTAACACAAAATTAAGATTTCATTATAACTTGACATTCTGAGTTGTTTTCATGAAACCTGCGCTTCCCCTACAAGAGTTCAACCTACCATTATAGGAAAACGTGTTTTCGTGAAGAAATCATGACAAACTAACACAAAATGAAGATTTCATTATAACTTGACATTCTGAGTTGTTTTCATGAAACCTGCGCTTCCCCTATAAGAGTTCAACCTACCATTATAGGAAAACGTGTTTTCGTGAAGAAATCATGACAAACTAACACAAAATGAAGATTTCATTATAACTTGACATTCTGAGTTGTTTTCATGAAACCTGCGCTTCCCCTACAAGAGGTCAACCTACCATTATAGGAAAACGTGTTTTCGTGAAGAAATCATGACAAACTAACACAAAATGAAGATTTCATTATAACTTGACATTCTGAGTTGTTTTCATGAAACCTGCGCTTCCCCTACAAGAGTTCAACCTACCATTATAGGAAAACGTGTTTTCGTGAAGAAATCATGACAAAGTAACACAAAATGAAGATTTCATTATAACTTGACATTCTGAGTTGTTTTCATGAAACCTGCGCTTCCCCTACAAGAGTTCAACCTACCATTATAGGAAAACGTGTTTTCGTGAAGAAATCATGACAAACTAACACAAAATGAAGATTTCATTATAACTTGACATTCTGTGTTGTTTTCATGAAACCTGCGCTTCCCCTATAAGACTTCAACCTACCATTATAGGAAAACGTGTTTTCGTGAAGAAATCATGACAAACTAACACAAAATGAAGATTTCATTATAACTTGACATTCTGAGTTTATTTCATGAAACCTGCGCTTCTCCTACAAGAGTTCGACCTACCATTATAGGAAAACGTGTTTTCGTGAAGAAATCATGACAAACTAACACAAAATGAAGATTTCATTATAACTTGACATTCTGAGTTGTTTTCATGAAACCAGCGCTTCCCCTACAAGAGTTCAACCTACCATTATAGGAAAACGTGTTTTCGTGAAGAAATCATGACAAACATACACAAAATGAAGATTTCATTATAACTTGACATTCTGAGTTGTTTTCATGAAACCTGCGCTTCCCCTACAAGAGTTCAACCTACCATTATAGGAAAACGTGTTTTCGTGAAGAAATCATGACAAACTAACACAAAATGAAGATTTCATTATAACTTGACATTCTGAGTTGTTTTCATGAAACCTGCGCTTCCCCTACAAGAGTTCAACCTACCATTATAGGAAAACGTGTTTTCGTGAAGAAATCATGACAAAGTAACACAAAATGAAGATTTCATTATAACTTGACATTCTGAGTTGTTTTCATGAAACCTGCGCTTCCCCTATAAGAGTTCAACCTACCATTATAGGAAAACGTGTTTTCGTGAAGAAATCATGACAAACTAACACAAAATGAAGATTTCATTATAACTTGACATTCTGAGTTGTTTTCATGAAACCTGCGCTTCCCCTATAAGAGTTCAACCTACCATTATAGGAAAACGTGAATTCGTGAAGAAATCATGACAAACTAACACAAAATTAAGATTTCATTATAACTTGACATTCTGAGTTGTTTTCATGAAACCTGCGCTTCCCCTACAAGAGTTCAACCTACCATTATAGGAAAACGTGTTTTCGTGAAGAAATCATGACAAACTAACACAAAATGAAGATTTCATTATAACTTGACATTCTGAGTTGTTTTCATGAAACCTGCGCTTCCCCTATAAGAGTTCAACCTACCATTATAGGAAAACGTGTTTTCGTGAAGAAATCATGACAAACTAACACAAAATGAAGATTTCATTATAACTTGCCATTCTGAGTTGTTTTCATGATACCTGCGCTTCCCCTACAAGAGTTCGACCTACCATTATAGGAAAACGTGTTTTCGTGAAGAAATCATGACAAACTAACACAAAATGAAGATTTCATTATAACTTGACATTCTGAGTTTATTTCATGAAACCTGCGCTTCTCCTACAAGAGTTCGACCTACCATTATAGGAAAACGTGTTTTCGTGAAGAAATCATGACAAACTAACACAAAATGAAGATTTCATTATAACTTGACATTCTGAGTTGTTTTCATGAAACCTGCGCTTCCCCTACAAGAGTTCAACCTACCATTATAGGAAAACGTGTTTTCGTGAAGAAATCATGACAAGCATACACAAAATGAAGATTTCATTATAACTTGACATTCTGAGTTGTTTTCATGAAACCTGCGCTTCCCCTACAAGAGTTCAACCTACCATTATAGGAAAACGTGTTTTCGTGAAGAAATCATGACAAACTAACACAAAATGAAGATTTCATTATAACTTGACATTCTGAGTTGATTTCATGATACCTGCGCTTCCCCTACAAGAGTTCAACCTACCATTATAGGAAAACGTGTTTTCGTGAAGAAATCATGACAAACTAACACAAAATGAAGATTTCATTATAACTTGACATTCTGAGTTGTTTTCATGAAACCTGCGCTTCCCCTACAAGAGTTCAACCTACCATTATAGGAAAACGTGTTTTCGTGAAGAAATCATGACAAACTAACACAAAATGAAGATTTCATTATAACTTGACATTCTGAGTTGTTTTCATGAAACCTGCGCTTCCCCTACAAGAGTTCAACCTACCATTATAGGAAAACGTGTTTGCGTGAAGAAATCATGACAAACTAACACAAAATGAAGATTTCATTATAACTTGACATTCTGAGTTGTTTTCATGAAACCTGCGCTTCCCCTATAAGAGTTCAACCTACCATTATAGGAAAACGTGTTTTCGTGAAGAAATCATGACAAACTAACACAAAATGAAGATTTCATTATAACTTGACATTCTGAGTTGTTTTCATGAAACCTGCGCTTCCCCTACAAGAGGTCAACCTACCATTATAGGAAAACGTGTTTTCGTGAAGAAATCATGACAAACTAACACAAAATGAAGATTTCATTATAACTTGACATTCTGAGTTGTTTTCATGAAACCTGCGCTTCCCCTACAAGAGTTCAACCTACCATTATAGGAAAACGTGTTTTCGTGAAGAAATCATGACAAAGTAACACAAAATGAAGATTTCATTATAACTTGACATTCTGAGTTGTTTTCATGAAACCTGCGCTTCCCCTACAAGAGTTCAACCTACCATTATAGGAAAACGTGTTTTCGTGAAGAAATCATGACAAACTAACACAAAATGAAGATTTCATTATAACTTGACATTCTGTGTTGTTTTCATGAAACCTGCGCTTCCCCTATAAGACTTCAACCTACCATTATAGGAAAACGTGTTTTCGTGAAGAAATCATGACAAACTAACACAAAATGAAGATTTCATTATAACTTGACATTCTGAGTTTATTTCATGAAACCTGCGCTTCTCCTACAAGAGTTCGACCTACCATTATAGGAAAACGTGTTTTCGTGAAGAAATCATGACAAACTAACACAAAATGAAGATTTCATTATAACTTGACATTCTGAGTTGTTTTCATGAAACCTGCGCTTCCCCTACAAGAGTTCAACCTACCATTATAGGAAAACGTGTTTTCGTGAAGAAATCATGACAAACTAACACAAAATGAAGATTTCATTATAACTTGACATTCTGAGTTGTTTTCATGAAACCTGCGCTTCCCCTACAAGAGTTCAACCTACCATTATAGGAAAACGTGTTTTCGTGAAGAAATCATGACAAACTAACACAAAATGAAGATTTCATTATAACTTGACATTCTGAGTTGTTTTCATGAAACCTGCGCTTCCCCTATAAGAGTTCAACCTACCATTATAGGAAAACGTGTTTTCGTGAAGAAATCATGACAAACTAACACAAAATGAAGATTTCATTATAACTTGACATTCTGAGTTGTTTTCATGATACCTGCGCTTCCCCTACAAGAGTTCGACCTACCATTACAGGAAAACGTGTTTTCGTGAAGAAATCATGACAAACTAACACAAAATGAAGATTTCATTATAACTTGACATTCTGAGTTGTTTTCATGAAACCTGCGCTTCCCCTACAAGAGTTCAACCTACCATTATAGGAAAACGTGTTTTCGTGAAGAAATCATGACAAACTAACACAAAATGAAGATTTCATTATAACTTGACATTCTGAGTTGTTTTCATGAAACCTGCGCTTCCCCTACAAGAGTTCAACCTACCATTATAGGAAAACGTGTTTTCGTGAAGAAATCATGACAAACTAACACAAAATGAAGATTTCATTATAACTTGACATTCTGAGTTGTTTTCATGAAACCTGCGCTTCCCCTATAAGAGTTCAACCTACCATTATAGGAAAACGTGTTTTCGTGAAGAAATCATGACAAACTAACACAAAATGAAGATTTCATTATAACTTGACATTCTGAGTTTATTTCATGAAACCTGCGCTTCTCCTACAAGAGTTCGACCTACCATTATAGGAAAACGTGTTTTCGTGAAGAAATCATGACAAACTAACACAAAATGAAGATTTCATTATAACTTGACATTCTGAGTTGTTTTCATGAAACCTGCGCTTCCCCTACAAGAGTTCAACCTACCATTATAGGAAAACGTGTTTTCGTGAAGAAATCATGACAAACTAACACAAAATGAAGATTTCATTATAACTTGACATTCTGAGTTGTTTTCATGAAACCTGCGCTTCCCCTACAAGAGTTCAACCTACCATTATAGGAAAACGTGTTTTCGTGAAGAAATCATGACAAACTAACACAAAATGAAGATTTCATTATAACTTGACATTCTGAGTTGATTTCATGATACCTGCGCTTCCCCTACAAGAGTTCAACCTACCATTATAGGAAAACGTGTTTTCGTGAAGAAATCATGACAAACTAACACAAAATGAAGATTTCATTATAACGACATTCTGAGTTGTTTTCATGAAACCTGCGCTTCCCCTACAAGAGTTCAACCTAACATTATAGGAAAACGCGTTTTCGTGAAGAAATCATGACAAACTAACACAAAATGAAGATTTCATTATAACTTGACATTCTGAGTTGTTTTCATGAAACCTGCGCTTCTGCTACAAGAGTTCGACCAACCATTATAGGAAAACGTGTTTTCGTGAAGAAATCATGACAAACTAACACAAAATGAAGATTTCATTATAACTTGACATTCTGAGTTGTTTTCATGAAACCTGCGCTTCCCCTAAAAGAGTTCAACCTACCATTATAGGAAAACGTGTTTTCGTGAAGAAATCATGACAAACTAACACAAAATGAAGATTTCATTATAACTTGACATTCTGAGTTTATTTCATGATACCTGCGCTTCCCCTACAAGAGTTCAACCTACGATTATAGGAAAACGTGTTATCGTGAAGAAATCATGACAAACTAACACAAAATGAAGATTTCATTATAACTTGACATTCTGAGTTGTTTTCATGAAACCTGCGCTTCCCCTATAAGAGTTCAACCTACCATTATAGGAAAACGTGTTTTCGTGAAGAAATCATGACAAACTAACACAAAATGAAGATTTCATTATAACGACATTCTGAGTTGTTTTCATGAAACCTGCGCTTCCCCTACAAGAGTTCAACCTACCATTATAGGAAAACGTGTTTTCGTGAAGAAATCATGACAAACTAACACAAAATGAAGATTTCATTATAACTTGACATTCTGAGTTGTTTTCATGAAACCTGCGCTTCCCCTACAAGAGTTCAACCTACCATTATAGGAAAACGTGCTTGCGTGAAGAAATCATGACAAACTAACACAAAATGAAGATTTCATTATAACTTGACATTCTGAGTTGTTTTCATGAAACCTGCGCTTCCCCTATAAGAGTTCAACCTACCATTATAGGAAAACGTGTTTTCGTGAAGAAATCATGACAAACTAACACAAAATGAAGATTTCATTATAACTTGACATTCTGAGTTGATTTCATGATACCTGCGCTTCCCCTACAAGAGTTCAACCTACCATTATAGGAAAACGTGTTTTCGTGAAGAAATCATGACAAACTAACACAAAATGAAGATTTCATTATAACTTGACATTCTGAGTTGTTTTCATGAAACCTGCGCTTCCCCTACAAGAGTTCAACCTACCATTATAGGAAAACGCGTTTTCGTGAAGAAATCATGACAAACTAACACAAAATGAAGATTTCATTATAACTTGACATTCTGAGTTGTTTTCATGAAACCTGCGCTTCCCCTATAAGAGTTCAACCTACCATTATAGGAAAACGTGTTTTCGTGAAGAAATCATGACAAACTAACACAAAATGAAGATTTCATTATAACTTGACATTCTGAGTTGTTTTCATGATACCTGCGCTTCTCCTACAAGAGTTCGACCTACCATTATAGGAAAACGTGTTTTCGTGAAGAAATCATGACAAACTAACACAAAATTAAGATTTCATTATAACTTGACATTCTGAGTTTATTTCATGAAACCTGCGCTTCTCCTACAAGAGTTCGACCTACCATTATAGGAAAACGTGTTTTCGTGAAGAAATCATGACAAACTAACACAAAATGAAGATTTCATTATAACTTGACATTCTGAGTTGTTTTCATGAAACCTGCGCTTCCCCTACAAGAGTTCAACCTACCATTGTAGGAAAACGTGTTTTCGTGAAGAAATCATGACAAACATACACAAAATGAAGATTTCATTATAACTTGACATTCTGAGTTGTTTTCATGAAACCTGCGCTTCCCCTACAAGAGTTCAACCTACCATTATAGGAAAACGTGTTTTCGTGAAGAAATCATGACAAACTAACACAAAATGAAGATTTCATTATAACTTGACATTCTGAGTTGTTTTCATGAAACCTGCGCTTCCCCTATAAGACTTCAACCTACCATTATAGGAAAACGTGTTTTCGTGAAGAAATCATGACAAACTAACACAAAATGAAGATTTCATTATAACTTGACATTCTGAGTTGTTTTCATGAAACCTGCGCTTCCCCTACAAGAGTTCAACCTACCATTATAGGAAAACGTGTTTTCGTGAAGAAATCATGACAAACTAACACAAAATGAAGATTTCATTATAACTTGACATTCTGAGTTGTTTTCATGAAACCTGCGCTTCCCCTATAAGAGTTCAACCTACCATTATAGGAAAACGTGTTTTCGTGAAGAAATCATGACAAACTAACACAAAATGAAGATTTCATTATAACTTGACATTCTGAGTTGTTTTCATGAAACCTGCGCTTCCCCTACAAGAGTTCAACCTACCATTATAGGAAAACGTGTTTTCGTGAAGAAATCATGACAAAGTAACACAAAATGAAGATTTCATTATAACTTGACATTCTGAGTTGTTTTCATGATACCTGCGCTTCCCCTACAAGAGTTCGACCTACCATTATAGGAAAACGTGTTTTCGTGAAGAAATCATGACAAACTAACACAAAATGAAGATTTCATTATAACTTGACATTCTGAGTTGTTTTCATGAAACCTGCGCTTCCCCTACAAGAGTTCGACCTACCATTATCGGAAAACGTGTTTTCGTGAAGAAATCATGACAAACTAACACAAAATGAAGATTTCATTATAACTTGACATTCTGAGTTGTTTTCATGAAACCTGCGCTTCCCCTACAAGAGTTCAACCTACCATTATAGGAAAACGTGTTTTCGTGAAGAAATCATGACAAACTAACACAAAATGAAGATTTCATTATAACTTGACATTCTGAGTTGTTTTCATGAAACCTGCGCTTCCCCTATAAGAGTTCAACCTACCATTATAGGAAAACGTGTTTTCGTGAAGAAATCATGACAAACTAACACAAAATGAAGATTTCATTATAACTTGACATTCTGAGTTGTTTTCATGATACCTGCGCTTCCCCTACAAGAGTTCGACCAACCATTATAGGAAAACGCGTTTTCGTGAAGAAATCATGACAAACTAACACAAAATGAAGATTTCATTATAACTTGACATTCTGAGTTTATTTCATGAAACCTGCGCTTCTCCTACAAGAGTTCGACCAACCATTATAGGAAAAAGCGTTTTCGTGAAGAAATCATGACAAACTAACACAAAATGAAGATTTCATTATAAATTGACATTCTGAGTTTATTTCATGAAACCTGCGCTTCTCCTACAAGAGTTCGACCTACCATTATAGGAAAACGTGTTTTCGTGAAGAAATCATGACAAACTAACACAAAATGAAGATTTCATTATAACTTGACATTCTGAGTTGTTTTCATGAAACCTGCGCTTCCCCTACAAGAGTTCGACCTACCATTATAGGAAAACGTGTTTTCGTGAAGAAATCATGACAAACTAACACAAAATGAAGATTTCATTATAACTTGACATTCTGAGTTGTTTTCATGAAACCTGCGCTTCCCCTATAAGAGTTCAACCTACCATTATAGGAAAACGTGTTTTCGTGAAGAAATCATGACAAACTAACACAAAATGAAGATTTCATTATAACTTGACATTCTGAGTTGTTTTCATGATACCTGCGCTTCCCCTACAAGAGTTCGACCAACCATTATAGGAAAACGCGTTTTCGTGAAGAAATCATGACAAACTAACACAAAATGAAGATTTCATTATAACTTGACATTCTGAGTTTATTTCATGAAACCTGCGCTTCTCCTACAAGAGTTCGACCAACCATTATAGGAAAACGCGTTTTCGTGAAGAAATCATGACAAACTAACACAAAATGAAGATTTCATTATAACTTGACATTCTGAGTTTATTTCATGAAACCTGCGCTTCTCCTACAAGAGTTCGACCTACCATTATAGGAAAACGTGTTTTCGTGAAGAAATCATGACAAACTAACACAAAATGAAGATTTCATTATAACTTGACATTCTGAGTTGTTTTCATGAAACCTGCGCTTCCCCTACAAGAGTTCGACCTACCATTATAGGAAAACGTGTTTTCGTGAAGAAATCATGACAAACTAACACAAAATGAAGATTTCATTATAACTTGACATTCTGAGTTGTTTTCATGAAACCTGCGCTTCCCCTAAAAGAGTTCGACCTACCATTATAGGAAAACGTGTTTTCGTGAAGAAATCATGACAAACTAACACAAAATGAAGATTTCATTATAACGACATTCTGAGTTGTTTTCATGAAACCTGCGCTTCCCCTACAAGAGTTCAACCTACCATTATAGGAAAACGTGTTTTCGTGAAGAAATCATGACAAACTAACACAAAATGAAGATTTCATTATAACTTGACATTCTGAGTTGTTTTCATGAAACCTGCGCTTCCCCTACAAGAGTTCAACCTACCATTATAGGAAAACGTGCTTGCGTGAAGAAATCATGACAAACTAACACAAAATGAAGATTTCATTATAACTTGACATTCTGAGTTGTTTTCATGAAACCTGCGCTTCCCCTATAAGAGTTCAACCTACCATTATAGGAAAACGTGTTTTCGTGAAGAAATCATGACAAACTAACACAAAATGAAGATTTCATTATAACTTGACATTCTGAGTTGATTTCATGATACCTGCGCTTCCCCTACAAGAGTTCAACCTACCATTATAGGAAAACGTGTTTTCGTGAAGAAATCATGACAAACTAACACAAAATGAAGATTTCATTATAACTTGACATTCTGAGTTGTTTTCATGAAACCTGCGCTTCCCCTACAAGAGTTCAACCTACCATTATAGGAAAACGCGTTTTCGTGAAGAAATCATGACAAACTAACACAAAATGAAGATTTCATTATAACTTGACATTCTGAGTTGTTTTCATGAAACCTGCGCTTCCCCTATAAGAGTTCAACCTACCATTATAGGAAAACGTGTTTTCGTGAAGAAATCATGACAAACTAACACAAAATGAAGATTTCATTATAACTTGACATTCTGAGTTGTTTTCATGATACCTGCGCTTCTCCTACAAGAGTTCGACCTACCATTATAGAAAAACGTGTTTTCGTGAAGAAATCATGACAAACTAACACAAAATGAAGATTTCATTATAACTTGACATTCTGAGTTTATTTCATGAAACCTGCGCTTCTCCTACAAGAGTTCGACCTACCATTATAGGAAAACGTGTTTTCGTGAAGAAATCATGACAAACTAACACAAAATGAAGATTTCATTATAACTTGACATTCTGAGTTGTTTTCATGAAACCTGCGCTTCCCCTACAAGAGTTCAACCTACCATTGTAGGAAAACGTGTTTTCGTGAAGAAATCATGACAAACATACACAAAATGAAGATTTCATTATAACTTGACATTCTGAGTTGTTTTCATGAAACCTGCGCTTCCCCTACAAGAGTTCAACCTACCATTATAGGAAAACGTGTTTTCGTGAAGAAATCATGACAAACTAACACAAAATGAAGATTTCATTATAACTTGACATTCTGAGTTGTTTTCATGAAACCTGCGCTTCCCCTATAAGACTTCAAAATACCATTATAGGAAAACGTGTTTTCGTGAAGAAATCATGACAAACTAACACAAAGTGAAGATTTCATTATAACTTGACATTCTGAGTTTATTTCATGAAACCTGCGCTTCTCCTACAAGAGTTCGACCTACCATTATAGGAAAACGTGTTTTCGTGAAGAAATCATGACAAACTAACACAAAATGAAGATTTCATTATAACTTGACATTCTGAGTTGTTTTCATGAAACCAGCGCTTCCCCTACAAGAGTTCAACCTACCATTATAGGAAAACGTGTTTTCGTGAAGAAATCATGACAAACATACACAAAATGAAGATTTCATTATAACTTGACATTCTGAGTTGTTTTCATGAAACCTGCGCTTCCCCTACAAGAGTTCAACCTACCATTATAGGAAAACGTGTTTTCGTGAAGAAATCATGACAAACTAACACAAAATGAAGATTTCATTATAACTTGACATTCTGAGTTGTTTTCATGAAACCTGCGCTTCCCCTACAAGAGTTCAACCTACCATTATAGGAAAACGTGTTTTCGTGAAGAAATCATGACAAAGTAACACAAAATGAAGATTTCATTATAACTTGACATTCTGAGTTGTTTTCATGAAACCTGCGCTTCCCCTATAAGAGTTCAACCTACCATTATAGGAAAACGTGTTTTCGTGAAGAAATCATGATAAACTAACACAAAATGAAGATTTCATTATAACTTGACATTCTGAGTTGTTTTCATGAAACCTGCGCTTCCCCTACAAGAGTTCAACCTACCATTATAGGAAAACGTGTTTGCGTGAAGAAATCATGACAAACTAACACAAAATGAAGATTTCATTATAACTTGACATTCTGAGTTGTTTTCATGAAACCTGCGCTTCCCCTATAAGAGTTCAACCTACCATTATAGGAAAACGTGTTTTCGTGAAGAAATCATGACAAACTAACACAAAATGAAGATTTCATTATAACTTGACATTCTGAGTTTATTTCATGAAACCTGCGCTTCTTCTACAAGAGTTCGACCTACCATTATAGGAAAACGTGTTTTCGTGAAGAAATCATGACAAACTAACACAAAATGAAGATTTCATTATAACTTGACATTCTGAGTTGTTTTCATGAAACCTGCGCTTCCCCTACAAGAGTTCAACCTACCATTATAGGAAAACGTGTTTTCGTGAAGAAATCATGACAAACTAACACAAAATGAAGATTTCATTATAACTTGACATTCTGAGTTGTTTTCATGAAACCTGCGCTTCCCCTATAAGAGTTCAACCTACCATTATAGGAAAACGTGAATTCGTGAAGAAATCATGACAAACTAACACAAAATGAAGATTTCATTATAACTTGACATTCTGAGTTGTTTTCATGAAACCTGCGCTTCCCCTACAAGAGTTCAACCTACCATTATAGGAAAACGTGTTTTCGTGAAGAAATCATGACAAACTAACACAAAATGAAGATTTCATTATAACTTGACATTCTGAGTTGTTTTCATGAAACCTGCGCTTCCCCTATAAGAGTTCAACCTACCATTATAGGAAAACGTGTTTTCGTGAAGAAATCATGACAAACTAACACAAAATGAAGATTTCATTATAACTTGACATTCTGAGTTGTTTTCATGAAACCTGCGCTTCCCCTATAAGAGTTCAACCTACCATTATAGGAAAACGTGTTTTCGTGAAGAAATCATGACAAACTAACACAAAATGAAGATTTCATTATAACTTGACATTCTGAGTTGTTTTCATGAAACCTGCGCTTCCCCTACAAGAGTTCAACCTACCATTATAGGAAAACGTGTTTTCGTGAAGAAATCATGACAAACTAACACAAAATGAAGATTTCATTATAACTTGACATTCTGAGTTGTTTTCATGAAACCTGCGCTTCCCCTACAAGAGTTCAACCTACCATTATAGGAAAACGTGTTTTCGTGAAGAAATCATGACAAACTAACACAAAATGAAGATTTCATTATAACTTGACATTCTGAGTTGTTTTCATGAAACCTGCGCTTCCCCTATAAGAGTTCAACCTACCATTATAGGAAAACGTGTTTTCGTGAAGAAATCATGACAAACTAACACAAAATGAAGATTTCATTATAACTTGACATTCTGAGTTTATTTCATGAAACCTGCGCTTCTCCTACAAGAGTTCGACCTACCATTATAGGAAAACGTGTTTTCGTGAAGAAATCATGACAAACTAACACAAAATGAAGATTTCATTATAACTTGACATTCTGAGTTGTTTTCATGAAACCTGCGCTTCCCCTACAAGAGTTCAACCTACCATTATAGGAAAACGTGTTTTCGTGAAGAAATCATGACAAACTAACACAAAATGAAGATTTCATTATAACTTGACATTCTGAGTTGATTTCATGATACCTGCGCTTCCCCTACAAGAGTTCAACCTACCATTATAGGAAAACGTGTTTTCGTGAAGAAATCATGACAAACTAACACAAAATGAAGATTTCATTATAACTTGACATTCTGAGTTGTTTTCATGAAACCTGCGCTTCCCCTACAAGAGTTCAACCTAACATTATAGGAAAACGCGTTTTCGTGAAGAAATCATGACAAACTAACACAAAATGAAGATTTCATTATAACTTGACATTCTGAGTTGTTTTCATGAAACCTGCGCTTCTCCTACAAGAGTTCGACCAACCATTATAGGAAAACGTGTTTTCGTGAAGAAATCATGACAAACTAACACAAAATGAAGATTTCATTATAACTTGACATTCTGAGTTGTTTTCCTGAAACCTGCGCTTCCCCTAAAAGAGTTCAACCTACCATTATAGGAAAACGTGTTTTCGTGAAGAAATCATGACAAACTAACACAAAATGAAGATTTCATTATAACTTGACATTCTGAGTTTATTTCATGATACCTGCGCTTCCCCTACAAGAGTTCAACCTACCATTATAGGAAAACATGTTATCGTGAAGAAATCATGACAAACTAACACAAAATGAAGATTTCATTATAACTTGACATTCTGAGTTGTTTTCATGAAACCTGCGCTTCCCCTATAAGAGTTCAACCTACCATTATAGGAAAACGTGTTTTCGTGAAGAAATCATGACAAACTAACACAAAATGAAGATTTCATTATAACGACATTCTGAGTTGTTTTCATGAAACCTGCGCTTCCCCTACAAGAGTTCAACCTACCATTATAGGAAAACGTGTTTTCGTGAAGAAATCATGACAAACTAACACAAAATGAAGATTTCATTATAACTTGACATTCTGAGTTGTTTTCATGAAACCTGCGCTTCCCCTACAAGAGTTCAACCTACCATTATAGGAAAACGTGCTTGCGTGAAGAAATCATGACAAACTAACACAAAATGAAGATTTCATTATAACTTGACATTCTGAGTTGTTTTCATGAAACCTGCGCTTCCCCTATAAGAGTTCAACCTACCATTATAGGAAAACGTGTTTTCGTGAAGAAATCATGACAAACTAACACAAAATGAAGATTTCATTATAACTTGACATTCTGAGTTGATTTCATGATACCTGCGCTTCCCCTATAAGAGTTCAACCTACCATTATAGGAAAACGTGTTTTCGCGAAGAAATCATGACAAACTAACACAAAATGAAGATTTCATTATAACTTGACATTCTGAGTTGTTTTCATGAAACCTGCGCTTCCCCTACAAGAGTTCAACCTACCATTATAGGAAAACGTGTTTTCGCGAAGAAATCATGACAAACTAACACAAAATGAAGATTTCATTATAACTTGACATTCTGAGTTGTTTTCATGATACCTGCGCTTCCCCTACAAGAGTTCGACCTACCATTATAGGAAAACGTGTTTTCGTGAAGAAATCATGACAAACTAACACAAAATGAAGATTTCATTATAACTTGACATTCTGAGTTGTTTTCATGAAACCTGCGCTTCCCCTACAAGAGCTCGACCTACCATTATAGGAAAACGTGTTTTCGTGAAGAAATCATGACAAACTAACACAAAATGAAGATTTCATTATAACTTGACATTCTGAGTTGTTTTCATGAAACCTGCGCTTCCCCTACAAGAGTTCGACCTACCATTATAGGAAAACGTGTTTTCGTGAAGAAATCATGACAAACTAACACAAAATGAAGATTTCATTATAACTTGACATTCTGAGTTGTTTTCATGAAACCTGCGCTTCCCCTATAAGAGTTCAACATACCATTATAGGAAAACGTGTTTTCGTGAAGAAATCATGACAAACTAACACAAAATGAAGATTTCATTATAACTTGACATTCTGAGTTGTTTTCATGAAACCTGCGCTTCCCCTATAAGAGTTCAACCTACCATTATAGGAAAACGTGTTTTCGTGAAGAAATCATGACAAACTAACACAAAATGAAGATTTCATTATAACTTGACATTCTGAGTTGTTTTCATGAAACCTGCGCTTCCCCTACAAGAGTTCAACCTACCATTATAGGAAAACGTGTTTTCGTGAAGAAATCATGACAAAGTAACACAAAATGAAGATTTCATTATAACTTGACATTCTGAGTTGTTTTCATGATACCTGCGCTTCCCCTACAAGAGTTCGACCTACCATTATAGGAAAACGTGTTTTCGTGAAGAAATCATGACAAACTAAAACAAAATGAAGATTTCATTATAACTTGACATTCTGAGTTGTTTTCATGAAACCTGCGCTTCCCCTACAAGAGTTCAACCTACCATTATAGGAAAACGTGTTTTCGTGAAGTAATCATGACAAACTAACACAAAATGAAGATTTCATTATAACTTGACATTCTGAGTTGTTTTCATGAAACCTGCGCTTCCCCTATAAGAGTTCAACCTACCATTATAGGAAAACGTGTTTTCGTGAAGAAATCATGACAAACTAACACAAAATGAAGATTTCATTATAACTTGACATTCTGAGTTGTTTTCATGAAACCTGCGCTTCCCCTACAAGAGTTCAACCTACCATTATAGGAAAACGTGTTTTCGCGAAGAAATCATGACAAACTAACACAAAATGAAGATTTCATTATAACTTGACATTCTGAGTTGTTTTCATGATACCTGCGCTTCCCCTACAAGAGTTCGACCTACCATTATAGGAAAACGTGTTTTCGTGAAGAAATCATGACAAACTAACACAAAATGAAGATTTCATTATAACTTGACATTCTGAGTTGTTTTCATGAAACCTGCGCTTCCCCTACAAGAGCTCGACCTACCATTATAGGAAAACGTGTTTTCGTGAAGAAATCATGACAAACTAACACAAAATGAAGATTTCATTATAACTTGACATTCTGAGTTGTTTTCATGAAACCTGCGCTTCCCCTACAAGAGTTCAACCTACCATTATAGGAAAACGTGTTTTCGTGAAGAAATCATGACAAACTAACACAAAATGAAGATTTCATTATAATTTGACATTCTGAGTTGTTTTCATGAAACCTGCGCTTCCCCTATAAGAGTTCAACCTACCATTATAGGAAAACGTGTTTTCGTGAAGAAATCATGACAAACTAACACAAAATGAAGATTTCATTATAACTTGACATTCTGAGTTGTTTTCATGAAACCTGCGCTTCCCCTACAAGAGTTCAACCTACCATTATAGGAAAAAGTGTTTTCGTGAAGAAATCATGACAAAGTAACACAAAATGAAGATTTCATTATAACTTGACATTCTGAGTTGTTTTCATGATACCTGCGCTTCCCCTACAAGAGTTCGACCTACCATTATAGGAAAACGTGTTTTCGTGAAGAAATCATGACAAACTAACACAAAATGAAGATTTCATTATAACTTGACATTCTGAGTTGTTTTCATGAAACCTGCGCTTCCCCTACAAGAGTTCAACCTACCATTATAGGAAAACGCGTTTTCGTGAAGAAATCATGACAAACTAACACAAAATGAAGATTTCATTATAACTTGACATTCTGAGTTGTTTTCATGAAACCTGCGCTTCCCCTATAAGAGTTCAACCTACCATTATAGGAAAACGTGTTTTCATGAAGAAATCATGACAAACTAACACAAAATGAAGATTTCATTATAACTTGACATTCTGAGTTGTTTTCATGATACCTGCGCTTCTCCTACAAGAGTTCGACCTACCATTATAGGAAAACGTGTTTTCGTGAAGAAATCATGACAAACTAACACAAAATTAAGATTTCATTATAACTTGACATTCTGAGTTTATTTCATGAAACCTGCGCTTCTCCTACAAGAGTTCGACCTACCATTATAGGAAAACGTGTTTTCGTGAAGAAATCATGACAAACTAACACAAAATGAAGATTTCATTATAACTTGACATTCTGAGTTGTTTTCATGAAACCTGCGCTTCCCCTACAAGAGTTCAACCTACCATTGTAGGAAAACGTGTTTTCGTGAAGAAATCATGACAAACATACACAAAATGAAGATTTCATTATAACTTGACATTCTGAGTTGTTTTCATGAAACCTGCGCTTCCCCTACAAGAGTTCAACCTACCATTATAGGAAAACGTGTTTTCGTGAAGAAATCATGACAAACTAACACAAAATGAAGATTTCATTATAACTTGACATTCTGAGTTGTTTTCATGAAACCTGCGCTTCCCCTATAAGACTTCAACCTACCATTATAGGAAAACGTGTTTTCGTGAAGAAATCATGACAAACTAACACAAAATGAAGATTTCATTATAACTTGACATTCTGAGTTGTTTTCATGAAACCTGCGCTTCCCCTACAAGAGTTCAACCTACCATTATAGGAAAACGTGTTTTCGTGAAGAAATCATGACAAACTAACACAAAATGAAGATTTCATTATAACTTGACATTCTGAGTTGTTTTCATGAAACCTGCGCTTCCCCTATAAGAGTTCAACCTACCATTATAGGAAAACGTGTTTTCGTGAAGAAATCATGACAAACTAACACAAAATGAAGATTTCATTATAACTTGACATTCTGAGTTGTTTTCATGAAACCTGCGCTTCCCCTACAAGAGTTCAACCTACCATTATAGGAAAACGTGTTTTCGTGAAGAAATCATGACAAAGTAACACAAAATGAAGATTTCATTATAACTTGACATTCTGAGTTGTTTTCATGATACCTGCGCTTCCCCTACAAGAGTTCGACCTACCATTATAGGAAAACGTGTTTTCGTGAAGAAATCATGACAAACTAACACAAAATGAAGATTTCATTATAACTTGACATTCTGAGTTGTTTTCATGAAACCTGCGCTTCCCCTACAAGAGTTCGACCTACCATTATCGGAAAACGTGTTTTCGTGAAGAAATCATGACAAACTAACACAAAATGAAGATTTCATTATAACTTGACATTCTGAGTTGTTTTCATGAAACCTGCGCTTCCCCTACAAGAGTTCAACCTACCATTATAGGAAAACGTGTTTTCGTGAAGAAATCATGACAAACTAACACAAAATGAAGATTTCATTATAACTTGACATTCTGAGTTGTTTTCATGAAACCTGCGCTTCCCCTATAAGAGTTCAACCTACCATTATAGGAAAACGTGTTTTCGTGAAGAAATCATGACAAACTAACACAAAATGAAGATTTCATTATAACTTGACATTCTGAGTTGTTTTCATGATACCTGCGCTTCCCCTACAAGAGTTCGACCAACCATTATAGGAAAACGCGTTTTCGTGAAGAAATCATGACAAACTAACACAAAATGAAGATTTCATTATAACTTGACATTCTGAGTTTATTTCATGAAACCTGCGCTTCTCCTACAAGAGTTCGACCAACCATTATAGGAAAAAGCGTTTTCGTGAAGAAATCATGACAAACTAACACAAAATGAAGATTTCATTATAACTTGACATTCTGAGTTTATTTCATGAAACCTGCGCTTCTCCTACAAGAGTTCGACCTACCATTATAGGAAAACGTGTTTTCGTGAAGAAATCATGACAAACTAACACAAAATGAAGATTTCATTATAACTTGACATTCTGAGTTGTTTTCATGAAACCTGCGCTTCCCCTACAAGAGTTCGACCTACCATTATAGGAAAACGTGTTTTCGTGAAGAAATCATGACAAACTAACACAAAATGAAGATTTCATTATAACTTGACATTCTGAGTTGTTTTCATGAAACCTGCGCTTCCCCTATAAGAGTTCAACCTACCATTATAGGAAAACGTGTTTTCGTGAAGAAATCATGACAAACTAACACAAAATGAAGATTTCATTATAACTTGACATTCTGAGTTGTTTTCATGATACCTGCGCTTCCCCTACAAGAGTTCGACCAACCATTATAGGAAAACGCGTTTTCGTGAAGAAATCATGACAAACTAACACAAAATGAAGATTTCATTATAACTTGACATTCTGAGTTTATTTCATGAAACCTGCGCTTCTCCTACAAGAGTTCGACCAACCATTATAGGAAAACGCGTTTTCGTGAAGAAATCATGACAAACTAACACAAAATGAAGATTTCATTATAACTTGACATTCTGAGTTTATTTCATGAAACCTGCGCTTCTCCTACAAGAGTTCGACCTACCATTATAGGAAAACGTGTTTTCGTGAAGAAATCATGACAAACTAACACAAAATGAAGATTTCATTATAACTTGACATTCTGAGTTGTTTTCATGAAACCTGCGCTTCCCCTACAAGAGTTCGACCTACCATTATAGGAAAACGTGTTTTCGTGAAGAAATCATGACAAACTAACACAAAATGAAGATTTCATTATAACTTGACATTCTGAGTTGTTTTCATGAAACCTGCGCTTCCCCTAAAAGAGTTCGACCTACCATTATAGGAAAACGTGTTTTCGTGAAGAAATCATGACAAACTAACACAAAATGAAGATTTCATTATAACGACATTCTGAGTTGTTTTCATGAAACCTGCGCTTCCCCTACAAGAGTTCAACCTACCATTATAGGAAAACGTGTTTTCGTGAAGAAATCATGACAAACTAACACAAAATGAAGATTTCATTATAACTTGACATTCTGAGTTGTTTTCATGAAACCTGCGCTTCCCCTACAAGAGTTCAACCTACCATTATAGGAAAACGTGCTTGCGTGAAGAAATCATGACAAACTAACACAAAATGAAGATTTCATTATAACTTGACATTCTGAGTTGTTTTCATGAAACCTGCGCTTCCCCTATAAGAGTTCAACCTACCATTATAGGAAAACGTGTTTTCGTGAAGAAATCATGACAAACTAACACAAAATGAAGATTTCATTATAACTTGACATTCTGAGTTGATTTCATGATACCTGCGCTTCCCCTACAAGAGTTCAACCTACCATTATAGGAAAACGTGTTTTCGTGAAGAAATCATGACAAACTAACACAAAATGAAGATTTCATTATAACTTGACATTCTGAGTTGTTTTCATGAAACCTGCGCTTCCCCTACAAGAGTTCAACCTACCATTATAGGAAAACGCGTTTTCGTGAAGAAATCATGACAAACTAACACAAAATGAAGATTTCATTATAACTTGACATTCTGAGTTGTTTTCATGAAACCTGCGCTTCCCCTATAAGAGTTCAACCTACCATTATAGGAAAACGTGTTTTCGTGAAGAAATCATGACAAACTAACACAAAATGAAGATTTCATTATAACTTGACATTCTGAGTTGTTTTCATGATACCTGCGCTTCTCCTACAAGAGTTCGACCTACCATTATAGAAAAACGTGTTTTCGTGAAGAAATCATGACAAACTAACACAAAATGAAGATTTCATTATAACTTGACATTCTGAGTTTATTTCATGAAACCTGCGCTTCTCCTACAAGAGTTCGACCTACCATTATAGGAAAACGTGTTTTCGTGAAGAAATCATGACAAACTAACACAAAATGAAGATTTCATTATAACTTGACATTCTGAGTTGTTTTCATGAAACCTGCGCTTCCCCTACAAGAGTTCAACCTACCATTGTAGGAAAACGTGTTTTCGTGAAGAAATCATGACAAACATACACAAAATGAAGATTTCATTATAACTTGACATTCTGAGTTGTTTTCATGAAACCTGCGCTTCCCCTACAAGAGTTCAACCTACCATTATAGGAAAACGTGTTTTCGTGAAGAAATCATGACAAACTAACACAAAATGAAGATTTCATTATAACTTGACATTCTGAGTTGTTTTCATGAAACCTGCGCTTCCCCTATAAGACTTCAAAATACCATTATAGGAAAACGTGTTTTCGTGAAGAAATCATGACAAACTAACACAAAGTGAAGATTTCATTATAACTTGACATTCTGAGTTTATTTCATGAAACCTGCGCTTCTCCTACAAGAGTTCGACCTACCATTATAGGAAAACGTGTTTTCGTGAAGAAATCATGACAAACTAACACAAAATGAAGATTTCATTATAACTTGACATTCTGAGTTGTTTTCATGAAACCAGCGCTTCCCCTACAAGAGTTCAACCTACCATTATAGGAAAACGTGTTTTCGTGAAGAAATCATGACAAACATACACAAAATGAAGATTTCATTATAACTTGACATTCTGAGTTGTTTTCATGAAACCTGCGCTTCCCCTACAAGAGTTCAACCTACCATTATAGGAAAACGTGTTTTCGTGAAGAAATCATGACAAACTAACACAAAATGAAGATTTCATTATAACTTGACATTCTGAGTTGTTTTCATGAAACCTGCGCTTCCCCTACAAGAGTTCAACCTACCATTATAGGAAAACGTGTTTTCGTGAAGAAATCATGACAAAGTAACACAAAATGAAGATTTCATTATAACTTGACATTCTGAGTTGTTTTCATGAAACCTGCGCTTCCCCTATAAGAGTTCAACCTACCATTATAGGAAAACGTGTTTTCGTGAAGAAATCATGATAAACTAACACAAAATGAAGATTTCATTATAACTTGACATTCTGAGTTGTTTTCATGAAACCTGCGCTTCCCCTACAAGAGTTCAACCTACCATTATAGGAAAACGTGTTTGCGTGAAGAAATCATGACAAACTAACACAAAATGAAGATTTCATTATAACTTGACATTCTGAGTTGTTTTCATGAAACCTGCGCTTCCCCTATAAGAGTTCAACCTACCATTATAGGAAAACGTGTTTTCGTGAAGAAATCATGACAAACTAACACAAAATGAAGATTTCATTATAACTTGACATTCTGAGTTTATTTCATGAAACCTGCGCTTCTCCTACAAGAGTTCGACCTACCATTATAGGAAAACGTGTTTTCGTGAAGAAATCATGACAAACTAACACAAAATGAAGATTTCATTATAACTTGACATTCTGAGTTGTTTTCATGAAACCTGCGCTTCCCCTACAAGAGTTCAACCTACCATTATAGGAAAACGTGTTTTCGTGAAGAAATCATGACAAACTAACACAAAATGAAGATTTCATTATAACTTGACATTCTGAGTTGTTTTCATGAAACCTGCGCTTCCCCTATAAGAGTTCAACCTACCATTATAGGAAAACGTGAATTCGTGAAGAAATCATGACAAACTAACACAAAATGAAGATTTCATTATAACTTGACATTCTGAGTTGTTTTCATGAAACCTGCGCTTCCCCTACAAGAGTTCAACCTACCATTATAGGAAAACGTGTTTTCGTGAAGAAATCATGACAAACTAACACAAAATGAAGATTTCATTATAACTTGACATTCTGAGTTGTTTTCATGAAACCTGCGCTTCCCCTATAAGAGTTCAACCTACCATTATAGGAAAACGTGTTTTCGTGAAGAAATCATGACAAACTAACACAAAATGAAGATTTCATTATAACTTGACATTCTGAGTTGTTTTCATGAAACCTGCGCTTCCCCTATAAGAGTTCAACCTACCATTATAGGAAAACGTGTTTTCGTGAAGAAATCATGACAAACTAACACAAAATGAAGATTTCATTATAACTTGACATTCTGAGTTGTTTTCATGAAACCTGCGCTTCCCCTACAAGAGTTCAACCTACCATTATAGGAAAACGTGTTTTCGTGAAGAAATCATGACAAACTAACACAAAATGAAGATTTCATTATAACTTGACATTCTGAGTTGTTTTCATGAAACCTGCGCTTCCCCTACAAGAGTTCAACCTACCATTATAGGAAAACGTGTTTTCGTGAAGAAATCATGACAAACTAACACAAAATGAAGATTTCATTATAACTTGACATTCTGAGTTGTTTTCATGAAACCTGCGCTTCCCCTATAAGAGTTCAACCTACCATTATAGGAAAACGTGTTTTCGTGAAGAAATCATGACAAACTAACACAAAATTAAGATTTCATTATAACTTGACATTCTGAGTTTATTTCATGAAACCTGCGCTTCTCCTACAAGAGTTCGACCTACCATTATAGGAAAACGTGTTTTCGTGAAGAAATCATGACAAACTAACACAAAATGAAGATTTCATTATAACTTGACATTCTGAGTTGTTTTCATGAAACCTGCGCTTCCCCTACAAGAGTTCAACCTACCATTATAGGAAAACGTGTTTTCGTGAAGAAATCATGACAAACTAACACAAAATGAAGATTTCATTATAACTTGACATTCTGAGTTGATTTCATGATACCTGCGCTTCCCCTACAAGAGTTCAACCTACCATTATAGGAAAACGTGTTTTCGTGAAGAAATCATGACAAACTAACACAAAATGAAGATTTCATTATAACTTGACATTCTGAGTTGTTTTCATGAAACCTGCGCTTCCCCTACAAGAGTTCAACCTAACATTATAGGAAAACGCGTTTTCGTGAAGAAATCATGACAAACTAACACAAAATGAAGATTTCATTATAACTTGACATTCTGAGTTGTTTTCATGAAACCTGCGCTTCTCCTACAAGAGTTCGACCAACCATTATAGGAAAACGTGTTTTCGTGAAGAAATCATGACAAACTAACACAAAATGAAGATTTCATTATAACTTGACATTCTGAGTTGTTTTCCTGAAACCTGCGCTTCCCCTAAAAGAGTTCAACCTACCATTATAGGAAAACGTGTTTTCGTGAAGAAATCATGACAAACTAACACAAAATGAAGATTTCATTATAACTTGACATTCTGAGTTTATTTCATGATACCTGCGCTTCCCCTACAAGAGTTCAACCTACCATTATAGGAAAACATGTTATCGTGAAGAAATCATGACAAACTAACACAAAATGAAGATTTCATTATAACTTGACATTCTGAGTTGTTTTCATGAAACCTGCGCTTCCCCTATAAGAGTTCAACCTACCATTATAGGAAAACGTGTTTTCGTGAAGAAATCATGACAAACTAACACAAAATGAAGATTTCATTATAACGACATTCTGAGTTGTTTTCATGAAACCTGCGCTTCCCCTACAAGAGTTCAACCTACCATTATAGGAAAACGTGTTTTCGTGAAGAAATCATGACAAACTAACACAAAATGAAGATTTCATTATAACTTGCCATTCTGAGTTGTTTTCATGAAACCTGCGCTTCCCCTACAAGAGTTCAACCTACCATTATAGGAAAACGTGCTTGCGTGAAGAAATCATGACAAACTAACACAAAATGAAGATTTCATTATAACTTGACATTCTGAGTTGTTTTCAAGAAACCTGCGCTTCCCCTATAAGAGTTCAACCTACCATTATAGGAAAACGTGTTTTCGTGAAGAAATCATGACAAACTAACACAAAATGAAGATTTCATTATAACTTGACATTCTGAGTTGATTTCATGATACCTGCGCTTCCCCTATAAGAGTTCAACCTACCATTATAGGAAAACGTGTTTTCGCGAAGAAATCATGACAAACTAACACAAAATGAAGATTTCATTATAACTTGACATTCTGAGTTGTTTTCATGAAACCTGCGCTTCCCCTACAAGAGTTCAACCTACCATTATAGGAAAACGTGTTTTCGCGAAGAAATCATGACAAACTAACACAAAATGAAGATTTCATTATAACTTGACATTCTGAGTTGTTTTCATGAAACCTGCGCTTCCCCTACAAGAGTTCGACCTACCATTATAGGAAAACGTGTTTTCGTGAAGAAATCATGACAAACTAACACAAAATGAAGATTTCATTATAACTTGACATTCTGAGTTGTTTTCATGAAACCTGCGCTTCCCCTATAAGAGTTCAACATACCATTATAGGAAAACGTGTTTTCGTGAAGAAATCATGACAAACTAACACAAAATGAAGATTTCATTATAACTTGACATTCTGAGTTGTTTTCATGAAACCTGCGCTTCCCCTACAAGAGTTCAACCTACCATTATAGGAAAACGTGTTTTCGTGAAGAAATCATGACAAACTAACACAAAATGAAGATTTCATTATAACTTGACATTCTGAGTTGTTTTCATGAAACCTGCGCTTCCCCTACAAGAGTTCAACCTAACATTATAGGAAAACGCGTTTTCGTGAAGAAATCATGACAAACTAACACAAAATGAAGATTTCATTATAACTTGACATTCTGAGTTGTTTTCATGAAACCTGCGCTTCTCCTACAAGAGTTCGACCAACCATTATAGGAAAACGTGTTTTCGTGAAGAAATCATGACAAACTAACACAAAATGAAGATTTCATTATAACTTGACATTCTGAGTTGTTTTCCTGAAACCTGCGCTTCCCCTAAAAGAGTTCAACCTACCATTATAGGAAAACGTGTTTTCGTGAAGAAATCATGACAAACTAACACAAAATGAAGATTTCATTATAACTTGACATTCTGAGTTTATTTCATGATACCTGCGCTTCCCCTACAAGAGTTCAACCTACCATTATAGGAAAACATGTTATCGTGAAGAAATCATGACAAACTAACACAAAATGAAGATTTCATTATAACTTGACATTCTGAGTTGTTTTCATGAAACCTGCGCTTCCCCTATAAGAGTTCAACCTACCATTATAGGAAAACGTGTTTTCGTGAAGAAATCATGACAAACTAACACAAAATGAAGATTTCATTATAACGACATTCTGAGTTGTTTTCATGAAACCTGCGCTTCCCCTACAAGAGTTCAACCTACCATTATAGGAAAACGTGTTTTCGTGAAGAAATCATGACAAACTAACACAAAATGAAGATTTCATTATAACTTGCCATTCTGAGTTGTTTTCATGAAACCTGCGCTTCCCCTACAAGAGTTCAACCTACCATTATAGGAAAACGTGCTTGCGTGAAGAAATCATGACAAACTAACACAAAATGAAGATTTCATTATAACTTGACATTCTGAGTTGTTTTCAAGAAACCTGCGCTTCCCCTATAAGAGTTCAACCTACCATTATAGGAAAACGTGTTTTCGTGAAGAAATCATGACAAACTAACACAAAATGAAGATTTCATTATAACTTGACATTCTGAGTTGATTTCATGATACCTGCGCTTCCCCTATAAGAGTTCAACCTACCATTATAGGAAAACGTGTTTTCGCGAAGAAATCATGACAAACTAACACAAAATGAAGATTTCATTATAACTTGACATTCTGAGTTGTTTTCATGAAACCTGCGCTTCCCCTACAAGAGTTCAACCTACCATTATAGGAAAACGTGTTTTCGCGAAGAAATCATGACAAACTAACACAAAATGAAGATTTCATTATAACTTGACATTCTGAGTTGTTTTCATGATACCTGCGCTTCCCCTACAAGAGTTCGACCTACCATTATAGGAAAACGTGTTTTCGTGAAGAAATCATGACAAACTAACACAAAATGAAGATTTCATTATAACTTGACATTCTGAGTTGTTTTCATGAAACCTGCGCTTCCCCTACAAGAGCTCGACCTACCATTATAGGAAAACGTGTTTTCGTGAAGAAATCATGACAAACTAACACAAAATGAAGATTTCATTATAACTTGACATTCTGAGTTGTTTTCATGAAACCTGCGCTTCCCCTACAAGAGTTCGACCTACCATTATAGGAAAACGTGTTTTCGTGAAGAAATCATGACAAACTAACACAAAATGAAGATTTCATTATAACTTGACATTCTGAGTTGTTTTCATGAAACCTGCGCTTCCCCTATAAGAGTTCAACATACCATTATAGGAAAACGTGTTTTCGTGAAGAAATCATGACAAACTAACACAAAATGAAGATTTCATTATAACTTGACATTCTGAGTTGTTTTCATGAAACCTGCGCTTCCCCTATAAGAGTTCAACCTACCATTATAGGAAAACGTGTTTTCGTGAAGAAATCATGACAAACTAACACAAAATGAAGATTTCATTATAACTTGACATTCTGAGTTGTTTTCATGAAACCTGCGCTTCCCCTACAAGAGTTCAACCTACCATTATAGGAAAACGTGTTTTCGTGAAGAAATCATGACAAAGTAACACAAAATGAAGATTTCATTATAACTTGACATTCTGAGTTGTTTTCATGATACCTGCGCTTCCCCTACAAGAGTTCGACCTACCATTATAGGAAAACGTGTTTTCGTGAAGAAATCATGACAAACTAACACAAAATGAAGATTTCATTATAACTTGACATTCTGAGTTGTTTTCATGAAACCTGCGCTTCCCCTACAAGAGTTCAACCTACCATTATAGGAAAACGTGTTTTCGTGAAGTAATCATGACAAACTAACACAAAATGAAGATTTCATTATAACTTGACATTCTGAGTTGTTTTTATGAAACCTGCGCTTCCCCTATAAGAGTTCAACCTACCATTATAGGAAAACGTGTTTTCGTGAAGAAATCATGACAAACTAACACAAAATGAAGATTTCATTATAACTTGACATTCTGAGTTGTTTTCATGAAACCTGCGCTTCCCCTACAAGAGTTCAACCTACCATTATAGGAAAACGTGTTTTCGCGAAGAAATCATGACAAACTAACACAAAATGAAGATTTCATTATAACTTGACATTCTGAGTTGTTTTCATGATACCTGCGCTTCCCCTACAAGAGTTCGACCTACCATTATAGGAAAACGTGTTTTCGTGAAGAAATCATGACAAACTAACACAAAATGAAGATTTCATTATAACTTGACATTCTGAGTTGTTTTCATGAAACCTGCGCTTCCCCTACAAGAGCTCGACCTACCATTATAGGAAAACGTGTTTTCGTGAAGAAATCATGACAAACTAACACAAAATGAAGATTTCATTATAACTTGACATTCTGAGTTGTTTTCATGAAACCTGCGCTTCCCCTACAAGAGTTCGACCTACCATTATAGGAAAACGTGTTTTCGTGAAGAAATCATGACAAACTAACACAAAATGAAGATTTCATTATAACTTGACATTCTGAGTTGTTTTCATGAAACCTGCGCTTCCCCTATAAGAGTTCAACATACCATTATAGGAAAACGTGTTTTCGTGAAGAAATCATGACAAACTAACACAAAATGAAGATTTCATTATAACTTGACATTCTGAGTTGTTTTCATGAAACCTGCGCTTCCCCTATAAGAGTTCAACCTACCATTATAGGAAAACGTGTTTTCGTGAAGAAATCATGACAAACTAACACAAAATGAAGATTTCATTATAACTTGACATTCTGAGTTGTTTTCATGAAACCTGCGCTTCCCCTACAAGAGTTCAACCTACCATTATAGGAAAACGTGTTTTCGTGAAGAAATCATGACAAACTAACACAAAATGAAGATTTCATTATAACTTGACATTCTGAGTTGTTTTCATGAAACCTGCGCTTCCCCTATAAGAGTTCGACCTACCATTATAGGAAAACGTGTTTTCGTGAAGAAATCATGACAAACTAACACAAAATGAAGATTTCATTATAACTTGACATTCTGAGTTGTTTTCATGAAACCTGCGCTTCCCCTACAAGAGTTCAACCTACCATTATAGGAAAACGTGTTTTCGTGAAGTAATCATGACAAACTAACACAAAATGAAGATTTCATTATAACTTGACATTCTGAGTTGTTTTCATGAAACCTGCGCTTCCCCTATAAGAGTTCGACCTACCATTATAGGAAAACGTGTTTTCGTGAAGAAATCATGACAAACTAACACAAAATGAAGATTTCATTATAACTTGACATTCTGAGTTGTTTTCATGAAACCTGCGCTTCCCCTACAAGAGTTCAACCTACCATTATAGGAAAACGTGTTTTCGTGAAGTAATCATGACAAACTAACACAAAATGAAGATTTCATTATAACTTGACATTCTGAGTTGTTTTCATGAAACCTGCGCTTCCCCTATAAGAGTTCAACCTACCATTATAGGAAAACGTGTTTTCGTGAAGAAATCATGACAAACTAACACAAAATGAAGATTTCATTATAACTTGACATTCTGAGTTGTTTTCATGAAACCTGCGCTTCCCCTACAAGAGTTCAACCTACCATTATAGGAAAACGTGTTTTCGCGAAGAAATCATGACAAACTAACACAAAATGAAGATTTCATTATAACTTGACATTCTGAGTTGTTTTCATGATACCTGCGCTTCCCCTACAAGAGTTCGACCTACCATTATAGGAAAACGTGTTTTCGTGAAGAAATCATGACAAACTAACACAAAATGAAGATTTCATTATAACTTGACATTCTGAGTTGTTTTCATGAAACCTGCGCTTCCCCTACAAGAGCTCGACCTACCATTATAGGAAAACGTGTTTTCGTGAAGAAATCATGACAAACTAACACAAAATGAAGATTTCATTATAACTTGACATTCTGAGTTGTTTTCATGAAACCTGCGCTTCCCCTACAAGAGTTCAACCTACCATTATAGGAAAACGTGTTTTCGTGAAGAAATCATGACAAACTAACACAAAATGAAGATTTCATTATAACTTGACATTCTGAGTTGTTTTCATGAAACCTGCGCTTCCCCTATAAGAGTTCAACCTACCATTATAGGAAAACGTGTTTTCGTGAAGAAATCATGACAAACTAACACAAAATGAAGATTTCATTATAACTTGACATTCTGAGTTGTTTTCATGAAACCTGCGCTTCCCCTACAAGAGTTCAACCTACCATTATAGGAAAAAGTGTTTTCGTGAAGAAATCATGACAAAGTAACACAAAATGAAGATTTCATTATAACTTGACATTCTGAGTTGTTTTCATGATACCTGCGCTTCCCCTACAAGAGTTCGACCTACCATTATAGGAAAACGTGTTTTCGTGAAGAAATCATGACAAACTAACACAAAATGAAGATTTCATTATAACTTGACATTCTGAGTTGTTTTCATGAAACCTGCGCTTCCCCTACAAGAGTTCAACCTACCATTATAGGAAAACGTGTTTTCGTGAAGAAATCATGACAAACTAACACAAAATGAAGATTTCATTATAACTTGACATTCTGAGTTGTTTTCATGAAACCTGCGCTTCCCCTATAAGAGTTCGACCTACCATTATAGGAAAACGTGTTTTCGTGAAGAAATCATGACAAACTAACACAAAATGAAGATTTCATTATAACTTGACATTCTGAGTTGTTTTCATGAAACCTGCGCTTCCCCTATAAGAGTTCAACCTACCATTATAGGAAAACGTGTTTTCGTGAAGAAATCATGACAAACTAACACAAAATGAAGATTTCATTATAACTTGACATTCTGAGTTGTTTTCATGAATCCTGCGCTTCCCCTACAAGAGTTCAACCTACCATTATAGGAAAACGTGTTTTCGTGAAGAAATCATGACAAACTAACACAAAATGAAGATTTCATTATAACTTGACATTCTGAGTTGTTTTCATGAAACCTGCGCTTCCCCTATAAGAGTTCAACCTACCATTATAGGAAAACGTGTTTTCGTGAAGAAATCATGACAAACTAACACAAAATGAAGATTTCATTATAACTTGACATTCTGAGTTGTTTTCATGAAACCTGCGCTTCCCCTACAAGAGTTCAACCTACCATTATAGGAAAACGTGTTTTCGTGAAGAAATCATGACAAAGTAACACAAAATGAAGATTTCATTATAACTAGACATTCTGAGTTGTTTTCATGATACCTGCGCTTCCCCTACAAGAGTTCGACCTACCATTATAGGAAAACGTGTTTTCGTGAAGAAATCATGACAAACTAACACAAAATGAAGATTTCATTATAACTTGACATTCTGAGTTGTTTTCATGAAACCTGCGCTTCCCCTACAAGAGTTCAACCTACCATTATAGGAAAACGTGTTTTCGTGAAGTAATCATGACAAACTAACACAAAATGAAGATTTCATTATAACTTGACATTCTGAGTTGTTTTCATGAAACCTGCGCTTCCCCTATAAGAGTTCAACCTACCATTATAGGAAAACGTGTTTTCGTGAAGAAATCATGACAAACTAACACAAAATGAAGATTTCATTATAACTTGACATTCTGAGTTGTTTTCATGAAACCTGCGCTTCCCCTACAAGAGTTCAACCTACCATTATAGGAAAACGTGTTTTCGCGAAGAAATCATGACAAACTAACACAAAATGAAGATTTCATTATAACTTGACATTCTGAGTTGTTTTCATGATACCTGCGCTTCCCCTACAAGAGTTCGACCTACCATTATAGGAAAACGTGTTTTCGTGAAGAAATCATGACAAACTAACACAAAATGAAGATTTCATTATAACTTGACATTCTGAGTTGTTTTCATGAAACCTGCGCTTCCCCTACAAGAGCTCGACCTACCATTATAGGAAAACGTGTTTTCGTGAAGAAATCATGACAAACTAACACAAAATGAAGATTTCATTATAACTTGACATTCTGAGTTGTTTTCATGAAACCTGCGCTTCCCCTACAAGAGTTCGACCTACCATTATAGGAAAACGTGTTTTCGTGAAGAAATCATGACAAACTAACACAAAATGAAAATTTCATTATAACTTGACATTCTGAGTTGTTTTCATGAAACCTGCGCTTCCCCTATAAGAGTTCAACATACCATTATAGGAAAACGTGTTTTCGTGAAGAAATCATGACAAACTAACACAAAATGAAGATTTCATTATAACTTGACATTCTGAGTTGTTTTCATGAAACCTGCGCTTCCCCTATAAGAGTTCAACCTACCATTATAGGAAAACGTGTTTTCGTGAAGAAATCATGACAAACTAACACAAAATGAAGATTTCATTATAACTTGACATTCTGAGTTGTTTTCATGAAACCTGCGCTTCCCCTACAAGAGTTCAACCTACCATTATAGGAAAACGTGTTTTCGTGAAGAAATCATGACAAAGTAACACAAAATGAAGATTTCATTATAACTTGACATTCTGAGTTGTTTTCATGATACCTGCGCTTCCCCTACAAGAGTTCGACCTACCATTATAGGAAAACGTGTTTTCGTGAAGAAATCATGACAAACTAACACAAAATGAAGATTTCATTATAACTTGACATTCTGAGTTGTTTTCATGAAACCTGCGCTTCCCCTACAAGAGTTCAACCTACCATTATAGGAAAACGTGTTTTCGTGAAGTAATCATGACAAACTAACACAAAATGAAGATTTCATTATAACTTGACATTCTGAGTTGTTTTCATGAAACCTGCGCTTCCCCTATAAGAGTTCAACCTACCATTATAGGAAAACGTGTTTTCGGGAAGAAATCATGACAAACTAACACAAAATGAAGATTTCATTATAACTTGACATTCTGAGTTGTTTTCATGAAACCTGCGCTTCCCCTACAAGAGTTCAACCTACCATTATAGGAAAACGTGTTTTCGCGAAGAAATCATGACAAACTAACACAAAATGAAGATTTCATTATAACTTGACATTCTGAGTTGTTTTCATGATACCTGCGCTTCCCCTACAAGAGTTCGACCTACCATTATAGGAAAACGTGTTTTCGTGAAGAAATCATGACAAACTAACACAAAATGAAGATTTCATTATAACTTGACATTCTGAGTTGTTTTCATGAAACCTGCGCTTCCCCTATAAGAGTTCAACCTACCATTATAGGAAAACGTGTTTTCGTGAAGAAATCATGACAAACTAACACAAAATGAAGATTTCATTATAACTTGACATTCTGAGTTGTTTTCATGAATCCTGCGCTTCCCCTACAAGAGTTCAACCTACCATTATAGGAAAACGTGTTTTCGTGAAGAAATCATGACAAACTAACACAAAATGAAGATTTCATTATAACTTGACATTCTGAGTTGTTTTCATGAATCCTGCGCTTCCCCTACAAGAGTTCAACCTACCATTATAGGAAAACGTGTTTTCGTGAAGAAATCATGACAAACTAACACAAAATGAAGATTTCATTATAACTTGACATTCTGAGTTGTTTTCATGAAACCTGCGCTTCCCCTATAAGAGTTCAACCTACCATTATAGGAAAACGTGTTTTCGTGAAGAAATCATGACAAACTAACACAAAATGAAGATTTCATTATAACTTGACATTCTGAGTTGTTTTCATGAAACCTGCGCTTCCCCTACAAGAGTTCAACCTACCATTATAGGAAAACGTGTTTTCGTGAAGAAATCATGACAAAGTAACACAAAATGAAGATTTCATTATAACTTGACATTCTGAGTTGTTTTCATGATACCTGCGCTTCCCCTATAAGAGTTCGACCTACCATTATAGGAAAACGTGTTTTCGTGAAGAAATCATGACAAACTAACACAAAATGAAGATTTCATTATAACTTGACATTCTGAGTTGTTTTCATGAAACCTGCGCTTCCCCTACAAGAGTTCAACCTACCATTATAGGAAAACGTGTTTTCGTGAAGAAATCATGACAAACTAACACAAAATGAAGATTTCATTATAACTTGACATTCTGAGTTGTTTTCATGAAACCTGCGCTTCCCCTATAAGAGTTCAACCTACCATTATAGGAAAACGTGTTTTCGTGAAGAAATCATGACAAACTAACACAAAATGAAGATTTCATTATAACTTGACATTCTGAGTTGTTTTCATGAAACCTGCGCTTCCCCTACAAGAGTTCAACCTACCATTATAGGAAAACGTGTTTTCGTGAAGAAATCATGACAAAGTAACACAAAATGAAGATTTCATTATAACTTGACATTCTGAGTTGTTTTCATGATACCTGCGCTTCCCCTACAAGAGTTCGACCTACCATTATAGGAAAACGTGTTTTCGTGAAGAAATCATGACAAACTAACACAAAATGAAGATTTCATTATAACTTGACATTCTGAGTTGTTTTCATGAAACCTGCGCTTCCCCTACAAGAGCTCGACCTACCATTATAGGAAAACGTGTTTTCGTGAAGAAATCATGACAAACTAACACAAAATGAAGATTTCATTATAACTTGACATTCTGAGTTGTTTTCATGAAACCTGCGCTTCCCCTACAAGAGTTCGACCTACCATTATAGGAAAACGTGTTTTCGTGAAGAAATCATGACAAACTAACACAAAATGAAGATTTCATTATAACTTGACATTCTGAGTTGTTTTCATGAAACCTGCGCTTCCCCTATAAGAGTTCAACATACCATTATAGGAAAACGTGTTTTCGTGAAGAAATCATGACAAACTAACACAAAATGAAGATTTCATTATAACTTGACATTCTGAGTTGTTTTCATGAAACCTGCGCTTCCCCTACAAGAGCTCGACCTACCATTATAGGAAAACGTGTTTTCGTGAAGAAATCATGACAAACTAACACAAAATGAAGATTTCATTATAACTTGACATTCTGAGTTGTTTTCATGAAACCTGCGCTTCCCCTACAAGAGTTCGACCTACCATTATAGGAAAACGTGTTTTCGTGAAGAAATCATGACAAACTAACACAAAATGAAGATTTCATTATAACTTGACATTCTGAGTTGTTTTCATGAAACCTGCGCTTCCCCTATAAGAGTTCAACATACCATTATAGGAAAACGTGTTTTCGTGAAGAAATCATGACAAACTAACACAAAATGAAGATTTCATTATAACTTGACATTCTGAGTTGTTTTCATGAAACCTGCGCTTCCCCTATAAGAGTTCAACCTACCATTATAGGAAAACGTGTTTTCGTGAAGAAATCATGACAAACTAACACAAAATGAAGATTTCATTATAACTTGACATTCTGAGTTGTTTTCATGAAACCTGCGCTTCCCCTACAAGAGTTCAACCTACCATTATAGGAAAACGTGTTTTCGTGAAGAAATCATGACAAAGTAACACAAAATGAAGATTTCATAATAACTTGACATTCTGAGTTGTTTTCATGATACCTGCGCTTCCCCTACAAGAGTTCGACCTACCATTATAGGAAAACGTGTTTTCGTGAAGAAATCATGACAAACTAACACAAAATGAAGATTTCATTATAACTTGACATTCTGAGTTGTTTTCATGAAACCTGCGCTTCCCCTACAAGAGTTCAACCTACCATTATAGGAAAACGTGTTTTCGTGAAGTAATCATGACAAACTAACACAAAATGAAGATTTCATTATAACTTGACATTCTGAGTTGTTTTCATGAAACCTGCGCTTCCCCTATAAGAGTTCAACCTACCATTATAGGAAAACGTGTTTTCGTGAAGAAATCATGACAAACTAACACAAAATGAAGATTTCATTATAACTTGACATTCTGAGTTGTTTTCATGAAACCTGCGCTTCCCCTACAAGAGTTCAACCTACCATTATAGGAAAACGTGTTTTCGCGAAGAAATCATGACAAACTAACACAAAATGAAGATTTCATTATAACTTGACATTCTGAGTTGTTTTCATGATACCTGCGCTTCCCCTACAAGAGTTCGACCTACCATTATAGGAAAACGTGTTTTCGTGAAGAAATCATGACAAACTAACACAAAATGAAGATTTCATTATAACTTGACATTCTGAGTTGTTTTCATGAAACCTGCGCTTCCCCTACAAGAGCTCGACCTACCATTATAGGAAAACGTGTTTTCGTGAAGAAATCATGACAAACTAACACAAAATGAAGATTTCATTATAACTTGACATTCTGAGTTGTTTTCATGAAACCTGCGCTTCCCCTACAAGAGTTCAACCTACCATTATAGGAAAACGTGTTTTCGTGAAGAAATCATGACAAACTAACACAAAATGAAGATTTCATTATAACTTGACATTCTGAGTTGTTTTCATGAAACCTGCGCTTCCCCTACAAGAGTTCAACCTACCATTATAGGAAAAAGTGTTTTCGTGAAGAAATCATGACAAACTAACACAAAATGAAGATTTCATTATAACTTGACATTCTGAGTTGTTTTCATGATACCTGCGCTTCCCCTACAAGAGTTCGACCTACCATTATAGGAAAACGTGTTTTCGTGAAGAAATCATGACAAACTAACACAAAATGAAGATTTCATTATAACTTGACATTCTGAGTTGTTTTCATGATACCTGCGCTTCCCCTACAAGAGTTCGACCTACCATTATAGGAAAACGTGTTTTCGTGAAGAAATCATGACAAACTAACACAAAATGAAGATTTCATTATAACTTGACATTCTGAGTTGTTTTCATGAAACCTGCGCTTCCCCTACAAGAGTTCAACCTACCATTATAGGAAAACGTGTTTTCGTGAAGAAATCATGACAAACTAACACAAAATGAAGATTTCATTATAACTTGACATTCTGAGTTGTTTTCATGAAACCTGCGCTTCCCCTATAAGAGTTCAACCTACCATTATAGGAAAACGTGTTTTCGTGAAGAAATCATGACAAACTAACACAAAATGAAGATTTCATTATAACTTGACATTCTGAGTTGTTTTCATGAAACCTGCGCTTCCCCTATAAGAGTTCAACCTACCATTATAGGAAAACGTGTTTTCGTGAAGAAATCATGACAAACTAACACAAAATGAAGATTTCATTATAACTTGACATTCTGAGTTGTTTTCATGAATCCTGCGCTTCCCCTACAAGAGTTCAACCTACCATTATAGGAAAACGTGTTTTCGTGAAGAAATCATGACAAACTAACACAAAATGAAGATTTCATTATAACTTGACATTCTGAGTTGTTTTCATGAAACCTGCGCTTCCCCTACAAGAGTTCAACCTACCATTATAGGAAAACGTGTTTTCGTGAAGAAATCATGACAAAGTAACACAAAATGAAGATTTCATTATAACTTGACATTCTGAGTTGTTTTCATGATACCTGCGCTTCCCCTATAAGAGTTCGACCTACCATTATAGGAAAACGTGTTTTCGTGAAGAAATCATGACAAACTAACACAAAATGAAGATTTCATTATAACTTGACATTCTGAGTTGTTTTCATGAAACCTGCGCTTCCCCTACAAGAGTTCAACCTACCATTATAGGAAAACGTGTTTTCGTGAAGAAATCATGACAAACTAACACAAAATGAAGATTTCATTATAACTTGACATTCTGAGTTGTTTTCATGAAACCTGCGCTTCCCCTATAAGAGTTCAACCTACCATTATAGGAAAACGTGTTTTCGTGAAGAAATCATGACAAACTAACACAAAATGAAGATTTCATTATAACTTGACATTCTGAGTTGTTTTCATGAAACCTGCGCTTCCCCTACAAGAGTTCAACCTACCATTATAGGAAAACGTGTTTTCGTGAAGAAATCATGACAAAGTAACACAAAATGAAGATTTCATTATAACTTGACATTCTGAGTTGTTTTCATGATACCTGCGCTTCCCCTACAAGAGTTCGACCTACCATTATAGGAAAACGTGTTTTCGTGAAGAAATCATGACAAACTAACACAAAATGAAGATTTCATTATAACTTGACATTCTGAGTTGTTTTCATGAAACCTGCGCTTCCCCTACAAGAGCTCGACCTACCATTATAGGAAAACGTGTTTTCGTGAAGAAATCATGACAAACTAACACAAAATGAAGATTTCATTATAACTTGACATTCTGAGTTGTTTTCATGAAACCTGCGCTTCCCCTACAAGAGTTCGACCTACCATTATAGGAAAACGTGTTTTCGTGAAGAAATCATGACAAACTAACACAAAATGAAGATTTCATTATAACTTGACATTCTGAGTTGTTTTCATGAAACCTGCGCTTCCCCTATAAGAGTTCAACATACCATTATAGGAAAACGTGTTTTCGTGAAGAAATCATGACAAACTAACACAAAATGAAGATTTCATTATAACTTGACATTCTGAGTTGTTTTCATGATACCTGCGCTTCCCCTACAAGAGTTCGACCAACCATTATAGGGAAAAACGCGTTTTCGTGAAGAAATCATGACAAACTAACACAAAATGAAGATTTCATTATAACTTGACATTCTGAGTTTATTTCATGAAACCTGCGCTTCTCCTACAAGAGTTCGACCAACCATTATAGGAAAACGTGTTTTCGTGAAGAAATCATGACAAACTAACACAAAATGAAGATTTCATTATAACTTGACATTCTGAGTTGTTTTCATGAAACCTGCGCTTCCCCTAAAAGAGTTCAACCTACCATTATAGGAAAACGTGTTTTCGTGAAGAAATCATGACAAACTAACACAAAATGAAGATTTCATTATAACTTGACATTCTGAGTTTATTTCATGATACCTGCGCTTCCCCTACAAGAGTTCAACCTACCATTATAGGAAAACGTGTTATCGTGAAGAAATCATGACAAACTAACACAAAATGAAGATTTCATTATAACTTGACATTCTGATTGTTTTCATGAAACCTGCGCTTCCCCTATAAGAGTTCAACCTACCATTATAGGAAAACGTGTTTTCGTGAAGAAATCATGACAAACTAACACAAAATGAAGATTTCATTATAACGACATTCTGAGTTGTTTTCATGAAACCTGCGCTTCCCCTACAAGAGTTCAACCTACCATTATAGGAAAACGTGTTTTCGTGAAGAAATCATGACAAACTAACACAAAATGAAGATTTCATTATAACTTGACATTCTGAGTTGTTTTCATGAAACCTGCGCTTCCCCTACAAGAGTTCAACCTACCATTATAGGAAAACGTGCTTGCGTGAAGAAATCATGACAAACTAACACAAAATGAAGATTTCATTATAACTTGACATTCTGAGTTGTTTTCATGAAACCTGCGCTTCCCCTATAAGAGTTCAACCTACCATTATAGGAAAACGTGTTTTCGTGAAGAAATCATGACAAACTAACACAAAATGAAGATTTCATTATAACTTGACATTCTGAGTTGATTTCATGATACCTGCGCTTCCCCTACAAGAGTTCAACCTACCATTATAGGAAAACGTGTTTTCGTGAAGAAATCATGACAAACTAACACAAAATGAAGATTTCATTATAACGACATTCTGAGTTGTTTTCATGAAACCTGCGCTTCCCCTACAAGAGTTCAACCTACCATTATAGGAAAACGCGTTTTCGTGAAGAAATCATGACAAACTAACACAAAATGAAGATTTCATTATAACTTGACATTCTGAGTTGTTTTCATGAAACCTGCGCTTCCCCTATAAGAGTTCAACCTACCATTATAGGAAAACGTGTTTTCGTGAAGAAATCATGACAAACTAACACAAAATGAAGATTTCATTATAACTTGACATTCTGAGTTGTTTTCATGATACCTGCGCTTCTCCTACAAGAGTTCGACCTACCATTATAGGAAAACGTGTTTTCGTGAAGAAATCATGACAAACTAACACAAAATTAAGATTTCATTATAACTTGACATTCTGAGTTTATTTCATGAAACCTGCGCTTCTCCTACAAGAGTTCGACCTACCATTATAGGAAAACGTGTTTTCGTGAAGAAATCATGACAAACTAACACAAAATGAAGATTTCATTATAACTTGACATTCTGAGTTGTTTTCATGAAACCTGCGCTTCCCCTACAAGAGTTCAACCTACCATTGTAGGAAAACGTGTTTTCGTGAAGAAATCATGACAAACATACACAAAATGAAGATTTCATTATAACTTGACATTCTGAGTTGTTTTCATGAAACCTGCGCTTCCCCTACAAGAGTTCAACCTACCATTATAGGAAAACGTGTTTTCGTGAAGAAATCATGACAAACTAACACAAAATGAAGATTTCATTATAACTTGACATTCTGAGTTGTTTTCATGAAACCTGCGCTTCCCCTATAAGACTTCAACCTACCATTATAGGAAAACGTGTTTTCGTGAAGAAATCATGACAAACTAACACAAAATGAAGATTTCATTATAACTTGACATTCTGAGTTTATTTCATGAAACCTGCGCTTCTCCTACAAGAGTTCGACCTACCATTATAGGAAAACGTGTTTTCGTGAAGAAATCATGACAAACTAACACAAAATGAAGATTTCATTATAACTTGACATTCTGAGTTTATTTCATGAAACCTGCGCTTCTCCTACAAGAGTTCGACCTACCATTATAGGAAAACGTGTTTTCGTGAAGAAATCATGACAAACTAACACAAAATGAAGATTTCATTATAACTTGACATTCTGAGTTGTTTTCATGAAACCAGCGCTTCCCCTACAAGAGTTCAACCTACCATTATAGGAAAACGTGTTTTCGTGAAGAAATCATGACAAACATACACAAAATGAAGATTTCATTATAACTTGACATTCTGAGTTGTTTTCATGAAACCTGCGCTTCCCCTACAAGAGTTCAACCTACCATTATAGGAAAACGTGTTTTCGTGAAGAAATCATGACAAACTAACACAAAATGAAGATTTCATTATAACTTGACATTCTGAGTTGTTTTCATGAAACCTGCGCTTCCCCTATAAGACTTCAACCTACCATTATAGGAAAACGTGTTTTCGTGAAGAAATCATGACAAACTAACGCAAAATGAAGATTTCATTATAACTTGACATTCTGAGTTTATTTCATGAAATCTGCGCTTCTCCTACAAGAGTTCGACCTACCATTATAGGAAAACGTGTTTTCGTGAAGAAATCATGACAAACTAACACAAAATGAAGATTTCATTATAACTTGACATTCTGAGTTGTTTTCATGAAACCAGCGCTTCCCCTACAAGAGTTCGACCTACCATTATAGGAAAACGTGTTTTCGTGAAGAAATCATGACAAACATACACAAAATGAAGATTTCATTATAACTTGACATTCTGAGTTGTTTTCATGAAACCTGCGCTTCCCCTACAAGAGTTCAACCTACCATTGTAGGAAAACGTGTTTTCGTGAAGAAATCATGACAAACATACACAAAATGAAGATTTCATTATAACTTGACATTCTGAGTTGTTTTCATGAAACCTGCGCTTCCCCTACAAGAGTTCAACCTACCATTATAGGAAAACGTGTTTTCGTGAAGAAATCATGACAAACTAACACAAAATGAAGATTTCATTATAACTTGACATTCTGAGTTGTTTTCATGAAACCTGCGCTTCCCCTATAAGACTTCAACCTACCATTATAGGAAAACGTGTTTTCGTGAAGAAATCATGACAAACTAACACAAAATGAAGATTTCATTATAACTTGACATTTTGAGTTTATTTCATGAAACCTGCGCTTCTCCTACAAGAGTTCGACCTACCATTACAGGAAAACGTGTTTTCGTGAAGAAATCATGACAAACTAACACAAAATGAAGATTTCATTATAACTTGACATTCTGAGTTTATTTCATGAAACCTGCGCTTCTCCTACAAGAGTTCGACCTACCATTATAGGAAAACGTGTTTTCGTGAAGAAATCATGACAAACTAACACAAAATGAAGATTTCATTATAACTTGACATTCTGAGTTGTTTTCATGAAACCAGCGCTTCCCCTACAAGAGTTCAACCTACCATTATAGGAAAACGTGTTTTCGTGAAGAAATCATGACAAACATACACAAAATGAAGATTTCATTATAACTTGACATTCTGAGTTGTTTTCATGAAACCTGCGCTTCCCCTACAAGAGTTCAACCTACCATTATAGGAAAACGTGTTTTCGTGAAGAAATCATGACAAACTAACACAAAATGAAGATTTCATTATAACTTGACATTCTGAGTTGTTTTCATGAAACCTGCGCTTCCCCTATAAGAGTTCAACCTACCATTATAGGAAAACGTGTTTTCGTGAAGAAATCATGACAAACTAACACAAAATGAAGATTTCATTATAACTTGACATTCTGAGTTGTTTTCATGAAACCTGCGCTTCCCCTACAAGAGTTCAACCTACCATTATAGGAAAACGTGTTTTCGCGAAGAAATCATGACAAACTAACACAAAATGAAGATTTCATTATAACTTGACATTCTGAGTTGTTTTCATGATACCTGCGCTTCCCCTACAAGAGTTCGACCTACCATTATAGGAAAACGTGTTTTCGTGAAGAAATCATGACAAACTAACACAAAATGAAGATTTCATTATAACTTGACATTCTGAGTTGTTTTCATGAAACCTGCGCTTCCCCTACAAGAGCTCGACCTACCATTATAGGAAAACGTGTTTTCGTGAAGAAATCATGACAAACTAACACAAAATGAAGATTTCATTATAACTTGACATTCTGAGTTGTTTTCATGAAACCTGCGCTTCCCCTACAAGAGTTCGACCTACCATTATAGGAAAACGTGTTTTCGTGAAGAAATCATGACAAACTAACACAAAATGAAGATTTCATTATAACTTGACATTCTGAGTTGTTTTCATGAAACCTGCGCTTCCCCTATAAGAGTTCAACATACCATTATAGGAAAACGTGTTTTCGTGAAGAAATCATGACAAACTAACACAAAATGAAGATTTCATTATAACTTGACATTCTGAGTTTATTTCATGATACCTGCGCTTCCCCTACAAGAGTTCAACCTACCATTATAGGAAAACGTGTTATCGTGAAGAAATCATGACAAACTAACACAAAATGAAGATTTCATTATAACTTGACATTCTGAGTTGTTTTCATGAAACCTGCGCTTCCCCTATAAGAGTTCAACCTACCATTATAGGAAAACGTGTTTTCGTGAAGAAATCATGACAAACTAACACAAAATGAAGATTTCATTATAACTTGACATTCTGAGTTGTTTTCATGAAACCTGCGCTTCCCCTACAAGAGTTCAACCTACCATTATAGGAAAACGTGCTTGCGTGAAGAAATCATGACAAACTAACACAAAATGAAGATTTCATTATAACTTGACATTCTGAGTTGTTTTCATGAAACCTGCGCTTCCCCTATAAGAGTTCAACCTACCATTATAGGAAAACGTGTTTTCGTGAAGAAATCATGACAAACTAACACAAAATGAAGATTTCATTATAACTTGACATTCTGAGTTGATTTCATGATACCTGCGCTTCCCCTACAAGAGTTCAACATACCATTATAGGAAAACGTGTTTTCGTGAAGAAATCATGACAAACTAACACAAAATGAAGATTTCATTATAACTTGACATTCTGAGTTGTTTTCATGATACCTGCGCTTCCCCTACAAGAGTTCGACCAACCATTATAGGGAAAAACGCGTTTTCGTGAAGAAATCATGACAAACTAACACAAAATGAAGATTTCATTATAACTTGACATTCTGAGTTTATTTCATGAAACCTGCGCTTCTCCTACAAGAGTTCGACCTACCATTATAGGAAAACGTGTTTTCGTGAAGAAATCATGACAAACTAACACAAAATGAAGATTTCATTATAACTTGACATTCTGAGTTGTTTTCATGAAACCTGCGCTTCCCCTACAAGAGTTCGACCTACCATTATAGGAAAACGTGTTTTCGTGAAGAAATCATGACAAACTAACACAAAATGAAGATTTCATTATAACTTGACATTCTGAGTTGTTTTCATGAAACCTGCGCTTCCCCTAAAAGAGTTCAACCTACCATTATAGGAAAACGTGTTTTCGTGAAGAAATCATGACAAACTAACACAAAATGAAGATTTCATTATAACTTGACATTCTGAGTTTATTTCATGATACCTGCGCTTCCCCTACAAGAGTTCAACCTACCATTATAGGAAAACGTGTTATCGTGAAGAAATCATGACAAACTAACACAAAATGAAGATTTCATTATAACTTGACATTCTGAGTTGTTTTCATGAAACCTACGCTTCCCCTATAAGAGTTCAACCTACCATTATAGGAAAACGTGTTTTCGTGAAGAAATCATGACAAACTAACACAAAATGAAGATTTCATTATAACGACATTCTGAGTTGTTTTCATGAAACCTGCGCTTCCCCTACAAGAGTTCAACCTACCATTATAGGAAAACGTGTTTTCGTGAAGAAATCATGACAAACTAACACAATATGAAGATTTCATTATAACTTGACATTCTGAGTTGTTTTCATGATACCTGCGCTTCCCCTACAAGAGTTCGACCTACCATTATAGGAAAACGTGTTTTCGTGAAGAAATCATGACAAACTAACACAAAATGAAGATTTCATTATAACTTGACATTCTGAGTTGTTTTCATGAAACCTGCGCTTCCCCTACAAGAGTTCAACCTACCATTATAGGAAAACGTGTTTTCGTGAAGAAATCATGACAAACTAACACAAAATGAAGATTTCATTATAACTTGACATTCTGAGTTGTTTTCATGAAACCTGCGCTTCCCCTACAAGAGTTCAACCTACCATTATAGGAAAACGTGTTTTCGTGAAGAAATCATGACAAACTAACACAAAATGAAGATTTCATTATAACTTGACATTCTGAGTTGTTTTCATGAAACCTGCGCTTCCCCTATAAGAGTTCAACCTACCATTATAGGAAAACGTGTTTTCGTGAAGAAATCATGACAAACTAACACAAAATGAAGATTTCATTATAACTTGACATTCTGAGTTGTTTTCATGATACCTGCGCTTCCCCTACAAGAGTTCGACCAACCATTATAGGAAAACGCGTTTTCGTGAAGAAATCATGACAAACTAACACAAAATGAAGATTTCATTATAACTTGACATTCTGAGTTTATTTCATGAAACCTGCGCTTCCCCTACAAGAGTTCAACCTACCATTATAGGAAAACGTGTTTTCGTGAAGAAATCATGACAAACTAACACAAAATGAAGATTTCATTATAACTTGACATTCTGAGTTGTTTTCATGAAACCTGCGCTTCCCCTATAAGAGTTCAACCTACCATTATAGGAAAACGTGTTTTCGTGAAGAAATCATGACAAACTAACACAAAATGAAGATTTCATTATAACTTGACATTCTGAGTTGTTTTCATGAAACCTGCGCTTCCCCTATAAGAGTTCAACCTACCATTATAGGAAAACGTGTTTTCGTGAAGAAATCATGACAAACTAACACAAAATGAAGATTTCATTATAACTTGACATTCTGAGTTGTTTTCATGAAACCTGCGCTTCCCCTACAAGAGTTCAACCTACCATTATAGGAAAACGTGTTTTCGTGAAGAAATCATGACAAACTAACACAAAATGAAGATTTCATTATAACTTGACATTCTGAGTTGTTTTCATGAAACCTGCCCTTCCCCTATAAGAGTTCAACCTACCATTATAGGAAAACGTGTTTTCGTGAAGAAATCATGACAAACTAACACAAAATGAAGATTTCATTATAACTTGACATTCTGAGTTGTTTTCATGAAACCTGCGCTTCCCCTACAAGAGTTCAACCTACCATTATAGGAAAACGTGTTTTCGTGAAGAAATCATGACAAAGTAACACAAAATGAAGATTTCATTATAACTTGACATTCTGAGTTGTTTTCATGATACCTGCGCTTTCCCTACAAGAGTTCGACCTACCATTATAGGAAAACGTGTTTTCGTGAAGAAATCATGACAAACTAACACAAAATGAAGATTTCATTATAACTTGACATTCTGAGTTGTTTTCATGAAACCTGCGCTTCCCCTACAAGAGTTCGACCTACCATTATAGGAAAACGTGTTTTCGTGAAGAAATCATGACAAACTAACACAAAATGAAGATTTCATTATAACTTGACATTCTGAGTTGTTTTCATGAAACCTGCGCTTCCCCTATAAGAGTTCAACCTACCATTATAGGAAAACGTGTTTTCGTGAAGAAATCATGACAAACTAACACAAAATGAAGATTTCATTATAACTTGACATTCTGAGTTGTTTTCATGATACCTGCGCTTCCCCTACAAGAGTTCGACCAACCATTATAGGAAAACGCGTTTTCGTGAAGAAATCATGACAAACTAACACAAAATGAAGATTTCATTATAACTTGACATTCTGAGTTTATTTCATGAAACCTGCGCTTCTCCTACAAGAGTTCGACCTACCATTATAGGAAAACGTGTTTTCGTGAAGAAATCATGACAAACTAACACAAAATGAAGATTTCATTATAACTTGACATTCTGAGTTGTTTTCATGAAACCTGCGCTTCCCCTACAAGAGTTCGACCTACCATTATAGGAAAACGTGTTTTCGTGAAGAAATCATGACAAACTAACACAAAATGAAGATTTCATTATAACTTGACATTCTGAGTTGTTTTCATGAAACCTGCGCTTCCCCTAAAAGAGTTCGACCTACCATTATAGGAAAACGTGTTTTCGTGAAGAAATCATGACAAACTAACACAAAATGAAGATTTCATTATAACTTGACATTCTGAGTTGTTTTCATGAAACCTGCGCTTCCCCTATAAGAGTTCAACCTACCATTATAGGAAAACGTGTTTTCGTGAAGAAATCATGACAAACTAACACAAAATGAAGATTTCATTATAACTTGACATTCTGAGTTGTTTTCATGATACCTGCGCTTCCCCTACAAGAGTTCGACCAACCATTATAGGAAAACGCGTTTTCGTGAAGAAATCATGACAAACTAACACAAAATGAAGATTTCATTATAACTTGACATTCTGAGTTGTTTTCATGAAACCTGCGCTTCCCCTATAAGAGTTCAACCACCATTATAGGAAAACGTGTTTTCGTGAAGAAATCATGACAAACTAACACAAAATGAAGATTTCATTATAACTTGACATTCTGAGTTGTTTTCATGATACCTGCGCTTCCCCTACAAGAGTTCAACCTACCATTATAGGAAAACGTGTTTTCGTGAAGAAATCATGACAAACTAACACAAAATGAAGATTTCATTATAACTTGACATTCTGAGTTGTTTTCATGAAACCTGCGCTTCCCCTATAAGAGTTCAACCTACCATTATAGGAAAACGTGTTTTCGTGAAGAAATCATGACAAACTAACACAAAATGAAGATTTCATTATAACTTGACATTCTGAGTTGTTTTCTTGATACCTGCGCTTCCCCTACAAGAGTTCGACCTACCATTATAGGAAAACGTGTTTTCGTGAAGAAATCATGACAAACTAACACAAAATGAAGATTTCATTATAACTTGACATTCTGAGTTGTTTTCATGAAACCTGCGCTTCCCCTATAAGAGTTCAACCTACCATTATAGGAAAACGTGTTTTCGTGAAGAAATCATGACAAACTAACACAAAATGAAGATTTCATTATAACTTGACATTCTGAGTTGTTTTCTTGATACCTGCGCTTCCCCTACAAGAGTTCGACCTACCATTATAGGAAAACGTGTTTTCGTGAAGAAATCATGACAAACTAACACAAAATGAAGATTTCATTATAACTTGACATTCTGAGTTGTTTTCATGAAACCTGCGCTTCCCCTATAAGAGTTCAACCTACCATTATAGGAAAACGTGTTTTCGTGAAGAAATCATGACAAACTAACACAAAATGAAGATTTCATTATAACTTGACATTCTGAGTTCATTTCATGAAACCTGCGCTTCCCCTATTAGAGTTCGACGTAACATTATAGGAAAACGTGTTTTCGTGAAGAAATCTTGACAAACTAAAACAAAATGAAGATTTCATTATAACTTGACATTCTGAGTTCATTTCATGAATCCTGCGCTTCCCCTATAACAGTTCGACGTAACATTATAGGAAAATGTGTTTTCGTGAAGAAATCATGACAAACTAACACAAAATGAAGATTTCATTATAACTTGACATTCTGAGTTCATTTCATGAAACCTGCGCTTCCCCTATAAGAGTTCGACGTAACATTATAGGAAAACGTGTTTTCGTGAAGAAATCATGACAAACTAACACAAAATGAAGATTTCATTATAACTTGACATTCTGAGTTCATTTCATGAAACCTGCACTTCCCCTATTAGAGTTCGACGTAACATTATAGGAAAACGTGTTTTCGTGAAGAAATCATGACAAACTAACACAAAATGAAGGTTTCATTATAACTTGACATTCTGAGTTCATTTCATGAAACCTGCGCTTCCCCTATTAGAGTTCGACGTAACATAATAGGAAAACGTGTTTTCGTGAAGAAATCATGACAAACTAACACAAAATGAAGATTTCATTATAACTTGACATTCTGAGTTCATTTCATGAATCCTGCGCTTCCCCTATAACAGTTCGACGTAACATTATAGGAAAATGTGTTTTCGTGAAGAAATCATGACAAACTAACACAAAATGAAGATTTCATTATAACTTGACATTCTGAGTTCATTTCATGAAACCTGCGCTTCCCCTATTAGAGTTCGACGTAACATTATAGGAAAACGTGTTTTCGTGAAGAAATCTTGACAAACTAAAACAAAATGAAGATTTCATTATAACTTGACATTCTGAGTTCATTTCATGAATCCTGCGCTTCCCCTATAACAGTTCGACGTAACATTATAGGAAAATGTGTTTTCGTGAAGAAATCATGACAAACTAACACAAAATGAAGATTTCATTATAACTTGACATTCTGAGTTCATTTCATGAAACCTGCGCTTCCCCTATAAGAGTTCGACGTAACATTATAGGAAAACGTGTTTTCGTGAAGAAATCATGACAAACTAACACAAAATGAAGATTTCATTATAACTTGACATTCTGAGTTCATTTCATGAAACCTGTGCTTCCCCTATTAGAGTTCGACCTACCATTATAGGAAAACGTGTTTTCGTGAAGAAATCATGACAAACTAACACAAAATGAAGATTTCATTATAACTTGACATTCTGAGTTGTTTTCATGAAACCAGCGCTTCCCCTACAAGAGTTCAACCTACCATTATAGGAAAACGTGTTTTCGTGAAGAAATCATGATAAACTAACACAAAATGAAGATTTCATTATAACTTGACATTCTGAGTTGTTTTCATGAAACCTGCGCTTCCCCTACAAGAGTTCAACCTACCATTATAGGAAAACGTGTTTGCGTGAAGAAATCATGACAAACTAACACAAAATGAAGATTTCATTATAACTTGACATTCTGAGTTGTTTTCATGAAACCTGCGCTTCCCCTACAAGAGTTCGACCTACCATTATAGGAAAACGTGTTTTCGTGAAGAAATCATGACAAACTAACACAAAATGAAGATTTCATTATAACTTGACATTCTGAGTTGTTTTCATGAAACCTGCGCTTCCCCTATAAGAGTTCAACCTACCATTATAGGAAAACGTGTTTTCGTGAAGAAATCATGACAAACTAACACAAAATGAAGATTTCATTATAACTTGACATTCTGAGTTGTTTTCATGATACCTGCGCTTCCCCTACAAGAGTTCGACCTACCATTATAGGAAAACGTGTTTTCGTGAAGAAATCATGACAAACTAACACAAAATGAAGATTTCATTATAACTTGACATTCTGAGTTTATTTCATGAAACCTGCGCTTCTCCTACAAGAGTTCAACCTACCATTATAGGAAAACGTGTTTTCGTGAAGAAATCATGACAAACTAACACAAAATGAAGATTTCATTATAACTTGACATTCTGAGTTGTTTTCATGAAACCTGCGCTTCCCCTACAAGAGTTCAACCTACCATTATAGGAAAACGTGTTTTCGTGAAGAAATCATGACAAACTAACACAAAATGAAGATTTCATTATAACTTGACATTCTGAGTTGTTTTCATGATACCTGCGCTTCCCCTACAAGAGTTCGACCTACCATTATAGGAAAACGTGTTTTCGTGAAGAAATCATGACAAACTAACACAAAATGAAGATTTCATTATAACTTGACATTCTGAGTTTATTTCATGAAACCTGCGCTTCTCCTACAAGAGTTCAACCTACCATTATAGGAAAACGTGTTTTCGTGAAGAAATCATGACAAACTAACATAAAATGAAGATTTCATTATAACTTGACATTCTGAGTTGTTTTCATGAAACCTGCGCTTCCCCTACAAGAGTTCAACCTACCATTATAGGAAAACGTGTTTTCGTGAAGAAATCATGACAAACTAACACAAAATGAAGATTTCATTATAACTTGACATTCTGAGTTGTTTTCATGAAACCTGCGCTTCCCCTACAAGAGTTCAACCTACCATTATAGGAAAACGTGTTTTCGTGAAGAAATCATGACAAACTAACACAAAATGAAGATTTCATTATAACTTGACATTCTGAGTTGTTTTCATGAAACCTGCGCTTCCCCTATAAGAGTTCAACCTACCATTATAGGAAAACGTGTTTTCGTGAAGAAATCATGACAAACTAACACAAAATGAAGATTTCATTATAACTTGACATTCTGAGTTGTTTTCATGATACCTGCGCTTCCCCTACAAGAGTTCGACCTACCATTATAGGAAAACGTGTTTTCGTGAAGAAATCATGACAAACTAACACAAAATGAAGATTTCATTATAACTTGACATTCTGAGTTGTTTTCATGAAACCTGCGCTTTCCCTACAAGAGTTCAACCTACCATTATAGGAAAACGTGTTTTCGTGAAGAAATCATGACAAACTAACACAAAATGAAGATTTCATTATAACTTGACATTCTGAGTTGTTTTCATGAAACCTGCGCTTCCCCTATAAGAGTTCAACCTACCATTATAGGAAAACGTGTTTTCGTGAAGAAATCATGACAAACTAACACAAAATGAAGATTTCATTATAACTTGACATTCTGAGTTGTTTTCATGATACCTGCGCTTCCCCTACAAGAGTTCGACCTACCATTATAGGAAAACGTGTTTTCGTGAAGAAATCATGACAAACTAACACAAAATGAAGATTTCATTATAACTTGACATTCTGAGTTGTTTTCATGAAACCTGCGCTTCCCCTACAAGAGTTCAACCTACCATTATAGGAAAACGTGTTTTCGTGAAGAAATCATGACAAACTAACACAAAATGAAGATTTCATTATAACTTGACATTCTGAGTTGTTTTCATGAAACCTGCGCTTCCCCTACAAGAGTTCAACCTACCATTATAGGAAAACGTGTTTTCGTGAAGAAATCATGACAAACTAACTCAAAATGAAGATTTCATTATAACTTGACATTCTGAGTTGTTTTCATGATACCTGCGCTTCCCCTACAAGAGTTCGACCTACCATTATAGGAAAACGTGTTTTCGTGAAGAAATCATGACAAACTAACACAAAATGAAGATTTCATTATAACTTGACATTCTGAGTTGTTTTCATGAAACCTGCGCTTCCCCTACAAGAGTTCGACCTACCATTATAGGAAAACGTGTTTTCGTGAAGAAATCATGACAAACTAACACAAAATGAAGATTTCATTATAACTTGACATTCTGAGTTGTTTTCATGATACCTGCGCTTCCCCTACAAGAGTTCGACCTACCATTATAGGAAAACGTGTTTTCGTGAAGAAATCATGACAAACTAACACAAAATGAAGATTTCATTGTAACTTGACATTCTGAGTTGTTTTCATGATACCTGCGCTTCCCCTACAAGAGTTCGACCTACCATTATAGGAAAACGTGTTTTCGTGAAGAAATCATGACAAACTAACACAAAATGAAGATTTCATTATAACTTGACATTCTGAGTTGTTTTCATGAAACCTGCGCTTCCCCTACAAGAGTTCAACCTACCATTATAGGAAAACGTGTTTTCGTGAAGAAATCATGACAAACTAACACAAAATGAAGATTTCATTATAACTTGACATTCTGAGTTGTTTTCATGATACCTGCGCTTCCCCTACAAGAGTTCGACCTACCATTATAGGAAAACGTGTTTTCGTGAAGAAATCATGACAAACTAACACAAAATGAAGATTTCATTATAACTTGACATTCTGAGTTGTTTTCATGAAACCTGCGCTTCCCCTACAAGAGTTCGACCTACCATTATAGGAAAACGTGTTTTCGTGAAGAAATCATGACAAACTAACACAAAATGAAGATTTCATTATAACTTGACATTCTGAGTTGTTTTCATGAAACCTGCGCTTCCCCTACAAGAGTTCGACCTACCATTATAGGAAAACGTGTTTTCGTGAAGAAATCATGACAAACTAACACAAAATGAAGATTTCATTATAACTTGACATTCTGAGTTGTTTTCATGATACCTGCGCTTCCCCTACAAGAGTTCGACCTACCATTATAGGAAAACGTGTTTTCGTGAAGAAATCATGACAAACTAACATAAAATGAAGATTTCATTATAACTTGACATTCTGAGTTGTTTTCATGAAACCTGCGCTTCCCCTACAAGAGTTCCACCTACCATTATAGGAAAACGTGTTTTCGTGAAGAAATCATGACAAACTAACACAAAATGAAGATTTCATTATAACTTGACATTCTGAGTTGTTTTCATGAAACCTGCGCTTCCCCTACAAGAGTTCAACCTACCATTATAGGAAAACGTGTTTTCGTGAAGAAATCATGACAAACTAACACAAAATGAAGATTTCATTGTAACTTGACATTCTGAGTTGTTTTCATGAAACCTGCGCTTCCCCTATAAGAGTTCAACCTACCATTATAGGAAAACGTGTTTTCGTGAAGAAATCATGACAAACTAACACAAAATGAAGATTTCATTATAACTTGACATTCTGAGTTGTTTTCATGAAACCTGCGCTTCCCCTATAAGAGTTCAACCTACCATTATAGGAAAACGTGTTTTCGTGAAGAAATCATGACAAAGTAACACAAAATGAAGATTTCATTATAACTTGACATTCTGAGTTGTTTTCATGAAACCTGCGCTTCCCCTACAAGAGTTCAACCTACCATTATAGGAAAACGTGTTTTCGTGAAGAAATCATGACAAACTAACACAAAATGAAGATTTCATTATAACTTGACATTCTGAGTTGTTTTCATGATACCTGCGCTTCCCCTACAAGAGTTCAACCTACCATTATAGGAAAACGTGTTATCGTGAAGAAATCATGACAAACTAACACAAAATGAAGATTTCATTATAACTTGACATTCTGAGTTGTTTTCATGAAACCTGCGCTTCCCCTATAAGAGTTCGACCTACCATTATAGGAAAACGTGTTTTCGTGAAGAAATCATGACAAACTAACACAAAATGAAGATTTCATTATAACTTGACATTCTGAGTTGTTTTCATGATACCTGCGCTTCCCCTACAAGAGTTCGACCTACCATTATAGGAAAACGTGTTTTCGTGAAGAAATCATGACAAACTAACACAAAATGAAGATTTCATTATAACTTGACATTCTGAGTTGTTTTCATGATACCTGCGCTTCCCCTACAAGAGTTCGACCTACCATTATAGGAAAACGTGTTTTCGTGAAGAAATCATGACAAACTAACACAAAATGAAGATTTCATTATAACTTGACATTCTGAGTTGTTTTCATGAAACCTGCGCTTCCCCTACAAGAGTTCAACCTACCATTATAGGAAAACGTGTTTTCGTGAAGAAATCATGACAAACTAACACAAAATGAAGATTTCATTATAACTTGACATTCTGAGTTGTTTTCATGATACCTGCGCTTCCCCTACAAGAGTTCGACCTACCATTATAGGAAAACGTGTTTTCGTGAAGAAATCATGACAAACTAACACAAAATGAAGATTTCATTATAACTTGACATTCTGAGTTGTTTTCATGAAACCTGCGCTTCCCCTACAAGAGTTCGACCTACCATTATAGGAAAACGTGTTTTCGTGAAGAAATCATGACAAACTAACACAAAATGAAGATTTCATTATAACTTGACATTCTGAGTTGTTTTCATGAAACCTGCGCTTCCCCTATAAGAGTTCAACCTACCATTATAGGAAAACGTGTTTTCGTGAAGAAATCATGACAAAGTAACACAAAATGAAGATTTCATTATAACTTGACATTCTGAGTTGTTTTCATGAAACCTGCGCTTCCCCTACAAGAGTTCAACCTACCATTATAGGAAAACGTGTTTTCGTGAAGAAATCATGACAAACTAACACAAAATGAAGATTTCATTATAACTTGACATTCTGAGTTGTTTTCATGATACCTGCGCTTCCCCTACAAGAGTTCAACCTACCATTATAGGAAAACGTGTTATCGTGAAGAAATCATGACAAACTAACACAAAATGAAGATTTCATTATAACTTGACATTCTGAGTTGTTTTCATGAAACCTGCGCTTCCCCTATAAGAGTTCGACCTACCATTATAGGAAAACGTGTTTTCGTGAAGAAATCATGACAAACTAACACAAAATGAAGATTTCATTATAACTTGACATTCTGAGTTGTTTTCATGATACCTGCGCTTCCCCTACAAGAGTTCGACCTACCATTATAGGAAAACGTGTTTTCGTGAAGAAATCATGACAAACTAACACAAAATGAAGATTTCATTATAACTTGACATTCTGAGTTGTTTTCATGAAACCTGCGCTTCCCCTACAAGAGTTCAACCTACCATTATAGGAAAACGTGTTTTCGTGAAGAAATCATGACAAACTAACACAAAATGAAGATTTCATTATAACTTGACATTCTGAGTTGTTTTCATGAAACCTGCGCTTCCCCTACAAGAGTTCAACCTACCATTATAGGAAAACGTGTTTTCGTGAAGAAATCATGACAAACTAACACAAAATGAAGATTTCATTATAACTTGACATTCTGAGTTGTTTTCATGATACCTGCGCTTCCCCTACAAGAGTTCGACCTACCATTATAGGAAAACGTGTTTTCGTGAAGAAATCATGACAAACTAACACAAAATGAAGATTTCATTATAACTTGACATTCTGAGTTGTTTTCATGAAACCTGCGCTTCCCCTACAAGAGTTCGACCTACCATTATAGGAAAACGTGTTTTCGTGAAGAAATCATGACAAACTAACACAAAATGAAGATTTCATTATAACTTGACATTCTGAGTTGTTTTCATGATACCTGCGCTTCCCCTACAAGAGTTCGACCTACCATTATAGGAAAACGTGTTTTCGTGAAGAAATCATGACAAACTAACACAAAATGAAGATTTCATTATAACTTGACATTCTGAGTTGTTTTCATGATACCTGCGCTTCCCCTACAAGAGTTCGACCTACCATTATAGGAAAACGTGTTTTCGTGAAGAAATCATGACAAACTAACACAAAATGAAGATTTCATTATAACTTGACATTCTGAGTTGTTTTCATGAAACCTGCGCTTCCCCTACAAGAGTTCAACCTACCATTATAGGAAAACGTGTTTTCGTGAAGAAATCATGACAAACTAACACAAAATGAAGATTTCATTATAACTTGACATTCTGAGTTGTTTTCATGAAACCTGCGCTTCCCCTACAAGAGTTCAACCTACCATTATAGGAAAACGTGTTTTCGTGAAGAAATCATGACAAACTAACACAAAATGAAGATTTCATTATAACTTGACATTCTGAGTTGTTTTCATGATACCTGCGCTTCCCCTACAAGAGTTCGACCTACCATTATAGGAAAACGTGTTTTCGTGAAGAAATCATGACAAACTAACACAAAATGAAGATTTCATTATAACTTGACATTCTGAGTTGTTTTCATGATACCTGCGCTTCCCCTACAAGAGTTCGACCTACCATTATAGGAAAACGTGTTTTCGTGAAGAAATCATGACAAACTAACACAAAATGAAGATTTCATTATAACTTGACATTCTGAGTTTATTTCATGAAACCTGCGCATCTCCTACAAGAGTTCGACCTACCATTATAGGAAAACGTGTTTTCGTGAAGAAATCATGACAAACTAACATAAAATGAAGATTTCATTATAACTTGACATTCTGAGTTGTTTTCATGAAACCTGCGCTTCCCCTACAAGAGTTCAACCTACCATTATAGGAAAACGTGTTTTCGTGAAGAAATCATGACAAACTAACACAAAATGAAGATTTCATTATAACTTGACATTCTGAGTTGTTTTCATGAAACCTGCGCTTCCCCTACAAGAGTTCAACCTACCATTATAGGAAAACGTGTTTTCGTGAAGAAATCATGACAAACTAACACAAAATGAAGATTTCATTGTAACTTGACATTCTGAGTTGTTTTCATGAAACCTGCGCTTCCCCTATAAGAGTTCAACCTACCATTATAGGAAAACGTGTTTTCGTGAAGAAATCATGACAAAGTAACACAAAATGAAGATTTCATTGTAACTTGACATTCTGAGTTGTTTTCATGAAACCTGCGCTTCCCCTACAAGAGTTCAACCTACCATTATAGGAAAACGTGTTTTCGTGAAGAAATCATGACAAACTAACACAAAATGAAGATTTCATTATAACTTGACATTCTGAGTTGTTTTCATGATACCTGCGCTTCCCCTACAAGAGTTCAACCTACCATTATAGGAAAACGTGTTATCGTGAAGAAATCATGACAAACTAACACAAAATGAAGATTTCATTATAACTTGACATTCTGAGTTGTTTTCATGAAACCTGCGCTTCCCCTATAAGAGTTCGACCTACCATTATAGGAAAACGTGTTTTCGTGAAGAAATCATGACAAACTAACACAAAATGAAGATTTCATTATAACTTGACATTCTGAGTTTATTTCATGAAACCTGCGCTTCTCCTACAAGAGTTCAACCTACCATTATAGGAAAACGTGTTTTCGTGAAGAAATCATGACAAACTAACACAAAATGAAGATTTCATTATAACTTGACATTCTGAGTTGTTTTCATGAAACCTGCGCTTCCCCTACAAGAGTTCAACCTACCATTATAGGAAAACGTGTTTTCGTGAAGAAATCATGACAAACTAACACAAAATGAAGATTTCATTATAACTTGACATTCTGAGTTGTTTTCATGAAACCTGCGCTTCCCCTATTAGAGTTCGATGTAACATTATAGGAAAACGTGTTTTCGTGAAGAAATCATGACAAACTAACACAAAATGAAGGTTTCATTATAACTTGACATTCTGAGTTCATTTCATGAAACCTGCGCTTCCCCTATTAGAGTTCGACGTAACATTATAGGAAAACGTGTTTTCGTGAAGAAATCTTGACAAACTAAAACAAAATGAAGATTTCATTATAACTTGACATTCTGAGTTCATTTCATGAATCCTGCGCTTCCCCTATAACAGTTCGACGTAACATTATAGGAAAATGTGTTTTCGTGAAGAAATCATGACAAACTAACACAAAATGAAGATTTCATTATAACTTGACATTCTGAGTTCATTTCATGAAACCTGCGCTTCCCCTATAAGAGTTCGACGTAACATTATAGGAAAACGTGTTTTCGTGAAGAAATCATGACAAACTAACACAAAATGAAGATTTCATTATAACTTGACATTCTGAGTTCATTTCATGAAACCTGCGCTTCCCCTATTAGAGTTCGATGTAACATTATAGGAAAACGTGTTTTCGTGAAGAAATCATGACAAACTAAAACAAAATGAAGATTTCATTATAACTTGACATTCTGAGTTCATTTCATGAATCCTGCGCTTCCCCTATAACAGTTCGACGTAACATTATAGGAAAACGTGTTTTCGTGAAGAAATCATGACAAACTAACACAAAATGAAGATTTCATTATAACTTGACATTCTGAGTTCATTTCATGAAACCTGCGCTTCCCCTATTAGAGTTCGACGTAACATTATAGGAAAATGTGTTTTCGTGAAGAAATCATGACAAACTAACACAAAATGAAGATTTCATTATAACTTGACATTCTGAGTTGTTTTCATGAAACCTGCGCTTCCCCTATAAGAGTTCAACCTACCATTATAGGAAAACGTGTTTTCGTGAAGAAATCATGACAAGCTAACACAAAATGAAGATTTCATTATAACTTGACATTCTGAGTTGTTTTCATGAAACCTGCGCTTCCCCTATAAGAGTTCAACCTACCATTATAGGAAAACGTGTTTTCGTGAAGAAATCATGACAAACTAACACAAAATGAAGATTTCATTATAACTTGACATTCTGAGTTGTTTTCATGAAACCTGCGCTTCACCTATAAGAGTTCAACCTACCATTATAGGAAAACGTGTTTTCGTGAAGAAATCATGACAAACTAACACAAAATGAAGATTTCATTATAACTTGACATTCTGAGTTGTTTTCATGAAACCTGCGCTTCCCCTATAAGAGTTCAACCTACCATTATAGGAAAATGTGTTTTCGTGAAGAAATCATGACAAACTAACACAAAATGAAGATTTCATTATAACTTGACATTCTGAGTTGTTTTCATGATACCTGCGCTTCCCCTACAAGAGTTCGACCTACCATTATAGGAAAACGTGTTTTCGTGAAGAAATCATGACAAACTAACACAAAATGAAGATTTCATTATAACTTGACATTCTGAGTTGTTTTCATGAAACCTGCGCTTCCCCTATAAGAGTTCAACCTACCATTATAGGAAAACGTGTTTTCGTGAAGAAATCATGACAAACTAACACAAAATGAAGATTTCATTATAACTTGACATTCTGAGTTGTTTTCATGAAACCTGCGCTTCCCCTATAAGAGTTCAACCTACCATTATAGGAAAACGTGTTTTCGTGAAGAAATCATGACAAAGTAACACAAAATGAAGATTTCATTATAACTTGACATTCTGAGTTCATTTCATGAAACCTGCGCTTCCCCTATTAGAGTTCGACGTAACATTATAGGAAAACGTGTTTTCGTGAAGAAATCATGACAAACTAACACAAAATGAAGGTTTCATTATAACTTGACATTCTGAGTTCATTTCATGAAACCTGCGCTTCCCCTATTAGAGTTCGACGTAACATTATAGGAAAACGTGTTTTCGTGAAGAAATCTTGACAAACTAAAACAAAATGAAGATTTCATTATAACTTGACATTCTGAGTTCATTTCATGAATCCTGCGCTTCCCCTATAACAGTTCGACGTAACATTATAGGAAAATGTGTTTTCGTGAAGAAATCATGACAAACTAACACAAAATGAAGATTTCATTATAACTTGACATTCTGAGTTCATTTCATGAAACCTGCGCTTCCCCTATAAGAGTTCGACGTAACATTATAGGAAAACGTGTTTTCGTGAAGAAATCATGACAAACTAACACAAAATGAAGATTTCATTATAACTTGACATTCTGAGTTCATTTCATGAAACCTGCGCTTCCCCTATTAGAGTTCGATGTAACATTATAGGAAAACGTGTTTTCGTGAAGAAATCATGACAAACTAAAACAAAATGAAGATTTCATTATAACTTGACATTCTGAGTTCATTTCATGAATCCTGCGCTTCCCCTATAACAGTTCGACGTAACATTATAGGAAAACGTGTTTTCGTGAAGAAATCATGACAAACTAACACAAAATGAAGATTTCATTATAACTTGACATTCTGAGTTCATTTCATGAAACCTGCGCTTCCCCTATTAGAGTTCGACGTAACATTATAGGAAAATGTGTTTTCGTGAAGAAATCATGACAAACTAACACAAAATGAAGATTTCATTATAACTTGACATTCTGAGTTGTTTTCATGAAACCTGCGCTTCCCCTATAAGAGTTCAACCTACCATTATAGGAAAACGTGTTTTCGTGAAGAAATCATGACAAGCTAACACAAAATGAAGATTTCATTATAACTTGACATTCTGAGTTGTTTTCATGAAACCTGCGCTTCCCCTATAAGAGTTCAACCTACCATTATAGGAAAACGTGTTTTCGTGAAGAAATCATGACAAACTAACACAAAATGAAGATTTCATTATAACTTGACATTCTGAGTTGTTTTCATGAAACCTGCGCTTCACCTATAAGAGTTCAACCTACCATTATAGGAAAACGTGTTTTCGTGAAGAAATCATGACAAACTAACACAAAATGAAGATTTCATTATAACTTGACATTCTGAGTTGTTTTCATGAAACCTGCGCTTCCCCTATAAGAGGTCAACCTACCATTATAGGAAAATGTGTTTTCGTGAAGAAATCATGACAAACTAACACAAAATGAAGATTTCATTATAACTTGACATTCTGAGTTGTTTTCATGATACCTGCGCTTCCCCTACAAGAGTTCGACCAACCATTATAGGAAAACGCGTTTTCGTGAAGAAATCATGACAAACTAACACAAAATGAAGATTTCATTATAACTTGACATTCTGAGTTTATTTCATGAAACCTGCGCTTCCCCTACAAGAGTTCAACCTACCATTATAGGAAAACGTGTTTTCGTGAAGAAATCATGACAAACTAACACAAAATGAAGATTTCATTATAACTTGACATTCTGAGTTGTTTTCATGAAACCTGCGCTTCCCCTATAAGAGTTCAACCTACCATTATAGGAAAACGTGTTTTCGTGAAGAAATCATGACAAACTAACACAAAATGAAGATTTCATTATAACTTGACATTCTGAGTTGTTTTCATGAAACCTGCGCTTCCCCTATAAGAGTTCAACCTACCATTATAGGAAAACGTGTTTTCGTGAAGAAATCATGACAAACTAACACAAAATGAAGATTTCATTATAACTTGACATTCTGAGTTGTTTTCATGAAACCTGCGCTTCCCCTACAAGAGTTCAACCTACCATTATAGGAAAACGTGTTTTCGTGAAGAAATCATGACAAACTAACACAAAATGAAGATTTCATTATAACTTGACATTCTGAGTTGTTTTCATGAAACCTGCGCTTCCCCTACAAGAGTTCAACCTACCATTATAGGAAAACGTGTTTTCGTGAAGAAATCATGACAAACTAACACAAAATGAAGATTTCATTATAACTTGACATTCTGAGTTGTTTTCATGAAACCTGCGCTTCCCCTATAAGAGTTCAACCTACCATTATAGGAAAACGTGTTTTCGTGAAGAAATCATGACAAACTAACACAAAATGAAGATTTCATTATAACTTGACATTCTGAGTTGTTTTCATGAAACCTGCGCTTCCCCTATAAGACTTCAACCTACCATTATAGGAAAACGTGTTTTCGTGAAGAAATCATGACAAACTAACACAAAATGAAGATTTCATTATAACTTGACATTCTGAGTTGTTTTCATGATACCTGCGCTTCCCCTACAAGAGTTCAACCTACCATTATAGGAAAACGTGTTATCGTGAAGAAATCATGACAAACTAACACAAAATGAAGATTTCATTATAACTAGACATTCTGAGTTGTTTTCATGAAACCTGCGCTTCCCCTATAAGAGTTCGACCTACCATTATAGGAAAACGTGTTTTCGTGAAGAAATCATGACAAACTAACACAAAATGAAGATTTCATTATAACTTGACATTCTGAGTTTATTTCATGAAACCTGCGCTTCTCCTACAAGAGTTCAACCTACCATTATAGGAAAACGTGTTTTCGTGAAGAAATCATGACAAACTAACACAAAATGAAGATTTCATTATAACTTGACATTCTGAGTTGTTTTCATGAAACCTGCGCTTCCCCTACAAGAGTTCAACCTACCATTATAGGAAAACGTGTTTTCGTGAAGAAATCATGACAAACTAACACAAAATGAAGATTTCATTATAACTTGACATTCTGAGTTCATTTCATGAAACCTGCGCTTCCCCTATTAGAGTTCGATGTAACATTATAGGAAAACGTGTTTTCGTGAAGAAATCATGACAAACTAAAACAAAATGAAGATTTCATTATAACTTGACATTCTGAGTTCATTTCATGAATCCTGCGCTTCCCCTATAACAGTTCGACGTAACATTATAGGAAAACGTGTTTTCGTGAAGAAATCATGACAAACTAACACAAAATGAAGATTTCATTATAACTTGACATTCTGAGTTCATTTCATGAAACCTGCGCTTCCCCTATTAGAGTTCGACGTAACATTATAGGAAAATGTGTTTTCGTGAAGAAATCATGACAAACTAACACAAAATGAAGATTTCATTATAACTTGACATTCTGAGTTGTTTTCATGAAACCTGCGCTTCCCCTATAAGAGTTCAACCTACCATTATAGGAAAACGTGTTTTCGTGAAGAAATCATGACAAGCTAACACAAAATGAAGATTTCATTATAACTTGACATTCTGAGTTGTTTTCATGAAACCTGCGCTTCCCCTATAAGAGTTCAACCTACCATTATAGGAAAACGTGTTTTCGTGAAGAAATCATGACAAACTAACACAAAATGAAGATTTCATTATAACTTGACATTCTGAGTTGTTTTCATGAAACCTGCGCTTCACCTATAAGAGTTCAACCTACCATTATAGGAAAACGTGTTTTCGTGAAGAAATCATGACAAACTAACACAAAATGAAGATTTCATTATAACTTGACATTCTGAGTTGTTTTCATGAAACCTGCGCTTCTCCTACAAGAGTTCGACCTACCATTTTAGGAAAACGTGTTTTCGTGAAGAAATCATGACAAACTAACACAAAATGAAGATTTCATTATAACTTGACATTCTGAGTTTATTTCATGAAACCTGCGCTTCTCCTACAAGAGTTCGACCTACCATTTTAGGAAAACGTGTTTTCGTGAAGAAATCATGACAAACTAACACAAAATGAAGATTTCATTATAACTTGACATTCTGAGTTGTTTTCATGAAACCTGCGCTTCCCCTACAAGAGTTCAACCTACCATTATAGGAAAACGTGTTTTCGTGAAGAAATCATGACAAACATACACAAAATGAAGATTTCATTATAACTTGACATTCTGAGTTGTTTTCATGAAACCTGCGCTTCCCCTACAAGAGTTCAACCTACCATTATAGGAAAACGTGTTTTCGTGAAGAAATCATGACAAACTAACACAAAATGAAGATTTCATTATAACTTGACATTCTGAGTTGTTTTCATGAAACCTGCGCTTCCCCTACAAGAGTTCAACCTACCATTATAGGAAAACGTGTTTTCGTGAAGAAATCATGACAAACTAACACAAAATGAAGATTTCATTATAACTCGACCTTCTGCGTTGTTTTCATGAAACCTGCGCTTCCCCTACAAGAGTTCAACCTACCATTATAGGAAAACGTGTTTTCGTGAAGAAATCATGACAAACTAACACAAAATGAAGATTTCATTATAACTTGACATTCTGAGTTGTTTTCATGAAACCTGCGCTTCCCCTACAAGAGTTCGACCTACCATTATAGGAAAACGTGTTTTCGTGAAGAAATCATGACAAACTAACACAAAATGAAGATTTCATTATAACTTGACATTCTGAGTTGTTTTCATGAAACCTGCGCTTCCCCTACAAGAGTTCAACCTACCATTATAGGAAAACGTGTTTTCGTGAAGAAATCATGACAAACTAACACAAAATGAAGATTTCATTATAACTTGACATTCTGAGTTGTTTTCATGAAACCTGCGCTTCCCCTATAAGAGTTCAACCTACCATTATAGGAAAACGTGTTTTCGTGAAGAAATCATGACAAACTAACACAAAATGAAGATTTCATTATAACTTGACATTCTGAGTTGTTTTCATGATACCTGCGCTTCCCCTACAAGAGTTCGACCTACCATTATAGGAAAACGTGTTTTCGTGAAGAAATCATGACAAAGTAACACAAAATGAAGATTTCATTATAACTTGACATTCTGAGTTTATTTCATGAAACCTGCGCTTCTCCTACAAGAGTTCGACCTACCATTATAGGAAAACGTGTTTTCGTGAAGAAATCATGACAAACTAACACAAAATGAAGATTTCATTATAACTTGACATTCTGAGTTGTTTTCATGAAACCTGCGCTTCCCCTACAAGAGTTCAACCTACCATTATAGGAAAACGTGTTTTCGTGAAGAAATCATGACAAACATACACAAAATGAAGATTTCATTATAACTTGACATTCTGAGTTGTTTTCATGAAACCTGCGCTTCCCCTACAAGAGTTCAACCTACCATTATAGGAAAACGTGTTTTCGTGAAGAAATCATGACAAACTAACACAAAATGAAGATTTCATTATAACTTGACATTCTGAGTTGTTTTCATGAAACCTGCGCTTCCCGTATAAGAGTTCAACCTACCATTATAGGAAAACGTGTTTTCGTGAAGAAATCATGACAAACTAACACAAAATGAAGATTTCATTATAACTTGACATTCTGAGTTGTTTTCATGAAACCTGCGCTTCCCCTATAAGAGTTCAACCTACCATTATAGGAAAACGTGTTTTCGTGAAGAAATCATGACAAACTAACACAAAATGAAGATTTCATTATAACTTGACATTCTGAGTTGTTTTCATGATACCTGCGCTTCCCCTACAAGAGTTCGACCAACCATTATAAGAAAACGCGTTTTCGTGAAGAAATCATGACAAACTAACACAAAATGAAGATTTCATTATAACTTGACATTCTGAGTTTATTTCATGAAACCTGCGCTTCCCCTACAAGAGTTCGACCTACCATTATAGGAAAACGTGTTTTCGTGAAGAAATCATGACAAACTAACACAAAATGAAGATTTCATAATAACTTGACATTCTGAGTTGTTTTCATGAAACCTGCGCTTCCCCTATAAGAGTTCAACCTACCATTATAGGAAAACGTGTTTTCGTGAAGAAATCATGACAAGCTAACACAAAATGAAGATTTCATTATAACTTGACATTCTGAGTTGTTTTCATGAAACCTGCGCTTCCCCTATAAGAGTTCAACCTACCATTATAGGAAAACGTGTTTTCGTGAAGAAATCATGACAAACTAACACAAAATGAAGATTTCATTATAACTTGACATTCTGAGTTGTTTTCATGAAACCTACGCTTCCCCTACAAGAGTTCAACCTACCATTATAGGAAAACGTGTTTTCGTGAAGAAATCATGACAAACTAACACAAAATGAAGATTTCATTATAACTTGACATTCTGAGTTGTTTTCATGAAACCTGCGCTTCCCCTACAAGAGTTCAACCTACCATTATAGGAAAACGTGTTTTCGTGAAGAAATCATGACAAACTAACACAAAATGAAGATTTCATTATAACTCGACCTTCTGCGTTGTTTTCATGAAACCTGCGCTTCCCCTATAAGAGTTCAACCTACCATTATAGGAAAACGTGTTTTCGTGAAGAAATCATGACAAACTAACACAAAATGAAGATTTCATTATAACTTGACATTCTGAGTTGTTTTCATGAAACCTGCGCTTCCCCTACAAGAGTTCGACCTACCATTATAGGAAAACGTGTTTTCGTGAAGAAATCATGACAAACTAACACAAAATGAAGATTTCATTATAACTTGACATTCTGAGTTGTTTTCATGAAACCTGCGCTTCCCCTACAAGAGTTCGACCTACCATTATAGGAAAACGTGTTTTCGTGAAGAAATCATGACAAACTAACACAAAATGAAGATTTCATTATAACTTGACATTCTGAGTTGTTTTCATGAAACCTGCGCTTCCCCTACAAGAGTTCGACCTACCATTATAGGAAAACGTGTTTTCGTGAAGAAATCATGACAAACTAACACAAAATGAAGATTTCATTATAACTTGACATTCTGAGTTGTTTTCATGAAACCTGCGCTTCCCCTACAAGAGTTCGACCTACCATTATAGGAAAACGTGTTTTCGTGAAGAAATCATGACAAACTAACACAAAATGAAGATTTCATTATAACTTGACATTCTGAGTTGTTTTCATGATACCTGCGCTTCCCCTACAAGAGTTCAACCTACCATTATAGGAAAACGTGTTTTCGTGAAGAAATCATGACAAACTAACACAAAATGAAGATTTCATTATAACTTGACATTCTGAGTTGATTTCATGATACCTGCGCTTCCCCTACAAGAGTTCAACCTACCATTATAGGAAAACGTGTTTTCGTGAAGAAATCATGACAAACTAACACAAAATGAAGATTTCATTATAACTTGACATTCTGAGTTTATTTCATGAAACCTGCGCTTCTCCTACAAGAGTTCGACCTACCATTTTAGGAAAACGTGTTTTCGTGAAGAAATCATGACAAACTAACACAAAATGAAGATTTCATTATAACTTGACATTCTGAGTTGTTTTCATGAAACCTGCGCTTCCCTTATAAGAGTTCAACCTACCATTATAGGAAAACGTGTTTTCGTGAAGAAATCATGACAAACTAACACAAAATGAAGATTTCATTATAACTTGACATTCTGAGTTGTTTTCATGAAACCTGCGCTTCCCCTATAAGAGTTCAACCTACCATTATAGGAAAACGTGTTTTCGTGAAGAAATCATGACAAACTAACACAAAATGAAGATTTCATTATAACTTGACATTCTGAGTTTATTTCATGAAACCTGCGCTTCTCCTACAAGAGTTCGACCTACCATTTTAGGAAAACGTGTTTTCGTGAAGAAATCATGACAAACTAACACAAAATGAAGATTTCATTATAACTTGACATTCTGAGTTGTTTTCATGAAACCTGCGCTTCCCGCATAAGAGTTCAACCTACCATTATAGGAAAACGTGTTTTCGTGAAGAAATCATGACAAAGTAACACAAAATGAAGATTTCATTATAACTTGACATTCTGAGTTGTTTTCATGAAACCTGCGCTTCCCCTATTAGAGTTCGACCTACCATTATAGGAAAACGTGTTTTCGTGAAGAAATCATGACAAACTAACACAAAATGAAGATTTCATTATAACTTGACATTCTGAGTTCATTTCATGAAACCTGCGCTTCCCCTATTAGAGTTCGACGTAACATTATAGGAAAACGTGTTTTCGTGAAGAAATCTTGACAAACTAAAACAAAATGAAGATTTCATTATAACTTGACATTCTGAGTTCATTTCATGAATCCTGCGCTTCCCCTATAACAGTTCGACGTAACATTATAGGAAAATGTGTTTTCGTGAAGAAATCATGACAAACTAACACAAAATGAAGATTTCATTATAACTTGACATTCTGAGTTCATTTCATGAAACCTGCGCTTCCCCTATAAGAGTTCGACGTAACATTATAGGAAAACGTGTTTTCGTGAAGAAATCATGACAAACTAACACAAAATGAAGATTTCATTATAACTTGACATTCTGAGTTCATTTCATGAAACCTGCGCTTCCCCTATTAGAGTTCGATGTAACATTATAGGAAAACGTGTTTTCGTGAAGAAATCATGACAAACTAACACAAAATGAAGTTTTCATTATAACTTGACATTCTGAGTTCATTTCATGAAACCTGCGCTTCCCCTATTAGAGTTCGACGTAACATTATAGGAAAACGTGTTTTCGTGAAGAAATCTTGACAAACTAAAACAAAATGAAGATTTCATTATAACTTGACATTCTGAGTTCATTTCATGAATCCTGCGCTTCCCCTATAACAGTTCGACGTAACATTATAGGAAGACGTGTTTCCGTGAAGAAATCATGACAAACTAACACAAAATGAAGATTTCATTATAACTTGACATTCTGAGTTCATTTCATGAAACCTGCGCTTCCCCTATTAGAGTTCGACGTAACATTATAGGAAAATGTGTTTTCGTGAAGAAATCATGACAAACTAACACAAAATGAAGGTTTCATTATAACTTGACATTCTGAGTTCATTTCATGAAACCTGCGCTTCCCCTATTAGAGTTCGACGTAACATTATAGGAAAACGTGTTTTCGTGAAGAAATCATGACAAACTAACACAAAATGAAGATTTCTTTATAACTTGACATTCTGAGTTGTTTTCATGAAACCTGCGCTTCCCCTATAAGAGTTCAACCTACCATTATAGGAAAACGTGTTTTCGTGAAGAAATCATGACAAGCTAACACAAAATGAAGATTTCATTATAACTTGACATTCTGAGTTGTTTTCATGAAACCTGCGCTTCCCCTATAAGAGTTCAACCTACCATTATAGGAAAACGTGTTTTCGTGAAGAAATCATGACAAACTAACACAAAATGAAGATTTCATTATAACTTGACATTCTGAGTTGTTTTCATGAAACCTGCGCTTCCCCTATAAGAGTTCAACCTACCATTATAGGAAAACGTGTTTTCGTGAAGAAATCATGACAAACTAACACAAAATGAAGATTTCATTATAACTTGACATTCTGAGTTTATTTCATGAAACCTGCGCTTCTCCTACAAGAGTTCGACCTACCATTTTAGGAAAACGTGTTTTCGTGAAGAAATCATGACAAACTAACACAAAATGAAGATTTCATTATAACTTGACATTCTGAGTTGTTTTCATGAAACCTGCGCTTCCCGTATAAGAGTTCAATCTACCATTATAGGAAAACGTGTTTTCGTGAAGAAATCATGACAAAGTAACACAAAATGAAGATTTCATTATAACTTGACATTCTGAGTTGTTTTCATGAAACCTGCGCTTCCCCTATTAGAGTTCGATCTACCATTATAGGAAAACGTGTTTTCGTGAAGAAATCATGACAAACTAACACAAAATGAAGATTTCATTATAACTTGACATTCTGAGTTCATTTCATGAAACCTGCGCTTCCCCTATTAGAGTTCGACGTAACATTATAGGAAAACGTGTTTTCGTGAAGAAATCTTGACAAACTAAAACAAAATGAAGATTTCATTATAACTTGACATTCTGAGTTCATTTCATGAATCCTGCGCTTCCCCTATAACAGTTCGACGTAACATTATAGGAAGACGTGTTTCCGTGAAGAAATCATGACAAACTAACACAAAATGAAGATTTCATTATAACTTGACATTCTGAGTTCATTTCATGAAACCTGCGCTTCCCCTATTAGAGTTCGACGTAACATTATAGGAAAACGTGTTTTCGTGAAGAAATCATGACAAACTAACACAAAATGAAGATTTCTTTATAACTTGACATTCTGAGTTGTTTTCATGAAACCTGCGCTTCCCCTATAAGAGTTCAACCTACCATTATAGGAAAACGTGTTTTCGTGAAGAAATCATGACAAGCTAACACAAAATGAAGATTTCATTATAACTTGACATTCTGAGTTGTTTTCATGAAACCTGCGCTTCCCCTATAAGAGTTCAACCTACCATTATAGGAAAACGTGTTTTCGTGAAGAAATCATGACAAACTAACACAAAATGAAGATTTCATTATAACTTGACATTCTGAGTTGTTTTCATGAAACCTGCGCTTCCCCTATAAGAGTTCAACCTACCATTATAGGAAAACGTGTTTTCGTGAAGAAATCATGACAAACTAACACAAAATGAAGATTTCATTATAACTTGACATTCTGAGTTTATTTCATGAAACCTGCGCTTCTCCTACAAGAGTTCGACCTACCATTTTAGGAAAACGTGTTTTCGTGAAGAAATCATGACAAACTAACACAAAATGAAGATTTCATTATAACTTGACATTCTGAGTTGTTTTCATGAAACCTGCGCTTCCCGTATAAGAGTTCAATCTACCATTATAGGAAAACGTGTTTTCGTGAAGAAATCATGACAAAGTAACACAAAATGAAGATTTCATTATAACTTGACATTCTGAGTTGTTTTCATGAAACCTGCGCTTCCCCTATTAGAGTTCGACCTACCATTATAGGAAAACGTGTTTTCGTGAAGAAATCATGACAAACTAACACAAAATGAAGATTTCATTATAACTTGACATTCTGAGTTCATTTCATGAAACCTGCGCTTCCCCTATTAGAGTTCGACGTAACATTATAGGAAAACGTGTTTTCGTGAAGAAATCTTGACAAACTAAAACAAAATGAAGATTTCATTATAACTTGACATTCTGAGTTCATTTCATGAATCCTGCGCTTCCCCTATAACAGTTCGACGTAACATTATAGGAAAATGTGTTTTCGTGAAGAAATCATGACAAACTAACACAAAATGAAGATTTCATTATAACTTGACATTCTGAGTTCATTTCATGAAACCTGCGCTTCCCCTATAAGAGTTCGACGTAACATTATAGGAAAACGTGTTTTCGTGAAGAAATCATGACAAACTAACACAAAATGAAGATTTCATTATAACTTGACATTCTGAGTTCATTTCATGAAACCTGCGCTTCCCCTATTAGAGTTCGATGTAACATTATAGGAAAACGTGTTTTCGTGAAGAAATCATGACAAACTAACACAAAATGAAGGTTTCATTATAACTTGACATTCTGAGTTCATTTCATGAAACCTGCGCTTCCCCTATTAGAGTTCGACGTAACATTATAGGAAAACGTGTTTTCGTGAAGAAATCTTGACAAACTAAAACAAAATGAAGATTTCATTATAACTTGACATTCTGAGTTCATTTCATGAATCCTGCGCTTCCCCTATAACAGTTCGACGTAACATTATAGGAAAACGTGTTTCCGTGAAGAAATCATGACAAACTAACACAAAATGAAGATTTCATTATAACTTGACATTCTGAGTTCATTTCATGAAACCTGCGCTTCCCCTATTAGAGTTCGACGTAACATTATAGGAAAATGTGTTTTCGTGAAGAAATCATGACAAACTAACACAAAATGAAGGTTTCATTATAACTTGACATTCTGAGTTCATTTCATGAAACCTGCGCTTCCCCTATTAGAGTTCGACGTAACATTATAGGAAAACGTGTTTTCGTGAAGAAATCATGACAAACTAACACAAAATGAAGATTTCTTTATAACTTGACATTCTGAGTTGTTTTCATGAAACCTGCGCTTCCCCTATAAGAGTTCAACCTACCATTATAGGAAAACGTGTTTTCGTGAAGAAATCATGACAAGCTAACACAAAATGAAGATTTCATTATAACTTGACATTCTGAGTTGTTTTCATGAAACCTGCGCTTCCCCTATAAGAGTTCAACCTACCATTATAGGAAAACGTGTTTTCGTGAAGAAATCATGACAAACTAACACAAAATGAAGATTTCATTATAACTTGACATTCTGAGTTGTTTTCATGAAACCTGCGCTTCCCCTATAAGAGTTCAACCTACCATTATAGGAAAACGTGTTTTCGTGAAGAAATCATGACAAACTAACACAAAATGAAGATTTCATTATAACTTGACATTCTGAGTTGTTTTCATGAAACCTGCGCTTCCCCTACAAGAGTTCGACCTACCATTATAGGAAAACGTGTTTTCGTGAAGAAATCATGACAAACTAACACAAAATGAAGATTTCATTATAACTTGACATTCTGAGTTGTTTTCATGAAACCTGCGCTTCCCCTACAAGAGTTCGACCTACCATTATAGGAAAACGTGTTTTCGTGAAGAAATCATGACAAACTAACACAAAATGAAGATTTCATTATAACTTGACATTCTGAGTTGTTTTCATGAAACCTGCGCTTCCCCTATAAGAGTTCAACCTACCATTATAGGAAAACGTGTTTTCGTGAAGAAATCATGACAAACTAACACAAAATGAAGATTTCATTATAACTTGACATTCTGAGTTGTTTTCATGAAACCTGCGCTTCCCCTATAAGAGTTCAACCTACCATTATAGGAAAACGTGTTTTCGTGAAGAAATCATGACAAACTAACACAAAATGAAGATTTCATTATAACTTGACATTCTGAGTTGTTTTCATGAAACCTGCGCTTCCCCTATAAGAGTTCAACCTACCATTATAGGAAAACGTGTTTTCGTGAAGAAATCATGACAAACTAACACAAAATGAAGATTTCATTATAACTTGACATTCTGAGTTCATTTCATGAAACCTGCGCTTCCCCTATTAGAGTTCGATGTAACATTATAGGAAAACGTGTTTTCGTGAAGAAATCATGACAAACTAACACAAAATGAAGGTTTCATTATAACTTGACATTCTGAGTTCATTTCATGAAACCTGCGCTTCCCCTATTAGAGTTCGACGTAACATTATAGGAAAACGTGTTTTCGTGAAGAAATCTTGACAAACTAAAACAAAATGAAGATTTCATTATAACTTGACATTCTGAGTTCATTTCATGAATCCTGCGCTTCCCCTATAACAGTTCGACGTAACATTATAGGAAAACGTGTTTCCGTGAAGAAATCATGACAAACTAACACAAAATGAAGATTTCATTATAACTTGACATTCTGAGTTCATTTCATGAAACCTGCGCTTCCCCTATTAGAGTTCGACGTAACATTATAGGAAAATGTGTTTTCGTGAAGAAATCATGACAAACTAACACAAAATGAAGGTTGCATTATAACTTGACATTCTGAGTTCATTTCATGAAACCTGCGCTTCCCCTATTAGAGTTCGACGTAACATTATAGGAAAACGTGTTTTCGTGAAGAAATCATGACAAACTAACACAAAATGAAGATTTCTTTATAACTTGACATTCTGAGTTGTTTTCATGAAACCTGCGCTTCCCCTATAAGAGTTCAACCTACCATTATAGGAAAACGTGTTTTCGTGAAGAAATCATGACAAGCTAACACAAAATGAAGATTTCATTATAACTTGACATTCTGAGTTGTTTTCATGAAACCTGCGCTTCCCCTATAAGAGTTCAACCTACCATTATAGGAAAACGTGTTTTCGTGAAGAAATCATGACAAACTAACACAAAATGAAGATTTCATTATAACTTGACATTCTGAGTTGTTTTCATGAAACCTGCGCTTCCCGCATAAGAGTTCAACCTACCATTATAGGAAAACGTGTTTTCGTGAAGAAATCATGACAAAGTAACACAAAATGAAGATTTCATTATAACTTGACATTCTGAGTTGTTTTCATGAAACCTGCGCTTCCTCTATTAGAGTTCGACCTACCATTATAGGAAAACGTGTTTTCGTGAAGAAATCATGACAAACTAACACAAAATGAAGATTTCATTATAACTTGACATTCTGAGTTCATTTCATGAAACCTGCGCTTCCCCTATTAGAGTTCGACGTAACATTATAGGAAAACGTGTTTTCGTGAAGAAATCTTGACAAACTAAAACAAAATGAAGATTTCATTATAACTTGACATTCTGAGTTCATTTCATGAATCCTGCGCTTCCCCTATAACAGTTCGACGTAACATTATAGGAAAATGTGTTTTCGTGAAGAAATCATGACAAACTAACACAAAATGAAGATTTCATTATAACTTGACATTCTGAGTTCATTTCATGAAACCTGCGCTTCCCCTATAAGAGTTCGACGTAACATTATAGGAAAACGTGTTTTCGTGAAGAAATCATGACAAACTAACACAAAATGAAGATTTCATTATAACTTGACATTCTGAGTTCATTTCATGAAACCTGCGCTTCCCCTATTAGAGTTCGATGTAACATTATAGGAAAACGTGTTTTCGTGAAGAAATCATGACAAACTAACACAAAATGAAGTTTTCATTATAACTTGACATTCTGAGTTCATTTCATGAAACCTGCGCTTCCCCTATTAGAGTTCGACGTAACATTATAGGAAAACGTGTTTTCGTGAAGAAATCTTGACAAACTAAAACAAAATGAAGATTTCATTATAACTTGACATTCTGAGTTCATTTCATGAATCCTGCGCTTCCCCTATAACAGTTCGACGTAACATTATAGGAAGACGTGTTTCCGTGAAGAAATCATGACAAACTAACACAAAATGAAGATTTCATTATAACTTGACATTCTGAGTTCATTTCATGAAACCTGCGCTTCCCCTATTAGAGTTCGACGTAACATTATAGGAAAATGTGTTTTCGTGAAGAAATCATGACAAACTAACACAAAATGAAGGTTTCATTATAACTTGACATTCTGAGTTCATTTCATGAAACCTGCGCTTCCCCTATTAGAGTTCGACGTAACATTATAGGAAAACGTGTTTTCGTGAAGAAATCATGACAAACTAACACAAAATGAAGATTTCTTTATAACTTGACATTCTGAGTTGTTTTCATGAAACCTGCGCTTCCCCTATAAGAGTTCAACCTACCATTATAGGAAAACGTGTTTTCGTGAAGAAATCATGACAAGCTAACACAAAATGAAGATTTCATTATAACTTGACATTCTGAGTTGTTTTCATGAAACCTGCGCTTCCCCTATAAGAGTTCAACCTACCATTATAGGAAAACGTGTTTTCGTGAAGAAATCATGACAAACTAACACAAAATGAAGATTTCATTATAACTTGACATTCTGAGTTGTTTTCATGAAACCTGCGCTTCCCGTATAAGAGTTCAATCTACCATTATAGGAAAACGTGTTTTCGTGAAGAAATCATGACAAAGTAACACAAAATGAAGATTTCATTATAACTTGACATTCTGAGTTGTTTTCATGAAACCTGCGCTTCCCCTATTAGAGTTCGACCTACCATTATAGGAAAACGTGTTTTCGTGAAGAAATCATGACAAACTAACACAAAATGAAGATTTCATTATAACTTGACATTCTGAGTTCATTTCATGAAACCTGCGCTTCCCCTATTAGAGTTCGACGTAACATTATAGGAAAACGTGTTTTCGTGAAGAAATCTTGACAAACTAAAACAAAATGAAGATTTCATTATAACTTGACATTCTGAGTTCATTTCATGAATCCTGCGCTTCCCCTATAACAGTTCGACGTAACATTATAGGAAAATGTGTTTTCGTGAAGAAATCATGACAAACTAACACAAAATGAAGATTTCATTATAACTTGACATTCTGAGTTCATTTCATGAAACCTGCGCTTCCCCTATAAGAGTTCGACGTAACATTATAGGAAAACGTGTTTTCGTGAAGAAATCATGACAAACTAACACAAAATGAAGATTTCATTATAACTTGACATTCTGAGTTCATTTCATGAAACCTGCGCTTCCCCTATTAGAGTTCGATGTAACATTATAGGAAAACGTGTTTTCGTGAAGAAATCATGACAAACTAACACAAAATGAAGGTTTCATTATAACTTGACATTCTGAGTTCATTTCATGAAACCTGCGCTTCCCCTATTAGAGTTCGACGTAACATTATAGGAAAACGTGTTTTCGTGAAGAAATCTTGACAAACTAAAACAAAATGAAGATTTCATTATAACTTGACATTCTGAGTTCATTTCATGAATCCTGCGCTTCCCCTATAACAGTTCGACGTAACATTATAGGAAAACGTGTTTCCGTGAAGAAATCATGACAAACTAACACAAAATGAAGATTTCATTATAACTTGACATTCTGAGTTGTTTTCATGAAACCTGCGCTTCCCCTACAAGAGTTCAACCTACCATTATAGGAAAACGTGTTTTCGTGAAGAAATCATGACAAACTAACACAAAATGAAGATTTCATTATAACTTGACATTCTGAGTTGTTTTCATGAAACCTGCGCTTCCCCTATAAGAGTTCAACCTACCATTATAGGAAAACGTGTTTTCGTGAAGAAATCATGACAAACTAACACAAAATGAAGATTTCATTATAACTTGACATTCTGAGTTGTTTTCATGAAACCTGCGCTTCCCCTATAAGAGTTCAACCTACCATTATAGGAAAACGTGTTTTCGTGAAGAAATCATGACAAACTAACACAAAATGAAGATTTCATTATAACTTGACATTCTGAGTTCATTTCATGAAACCTGCGCTTCCCCTATTAGAGTTCGATGTAACATTATAGGAAAACGTGTTTTCGTGAAGAAATCATGACAAACTAACACAAAATGAAGGTTTCATTATAACTTGACATTCTGAGTTCATTTCATGAAACCTGCGCTTCCCCTATTAGAGTTCGACGTAACATTATAGGAAAACGTGTTTTCGTGAAGAAATCTTGACAAACTAAAACAAAATGAAGATTTCATTATAACTTGACATTCTGAGTTCATTTCATGAATCCTGCGCTTCCCCTATAACAGTTCGACGTAACATTATAGGAAAACGTGTTTCCGTGAAGAAATCATGACAAACTAACACAAAATGAAGATTTCATTATAACTTGACATTCTGAGTTCATTTCATGAAACCTGCGCTTCCCCTATTAGAGTTCGACGTAACATTATAGGAAAATGTGTTTTCGTGAAGAAATCATGACAAACTAACACAAAATGAAGGTTGCATTATAACTTGACATTCTGAGTTCATTTCATGAAACCTGCGCTTCCCCTATTAGAGTTCGACGTAACATTATAGGAAAACGTGTTTTCGTGAAGAAATCATGACAAACTAACACAAAATGAAGATTTCTTTATAACTTGACATTCTGAGTTGTTTTCATGAAACCTGCGCTTCCCCTATAAGAGTTCAACCTACCATTATAGGAAAACGTGTTTTCGTGAAGAAATCATGACAAGCTAACACAAAATGAAGATTTCATTATAACTTGACATTCTGAGTTGTTTTCATGAAACCTGCGCTTCCCCTATAAGAGTTCAACCTACCATTATAGGAAAACGTGTTTTCGTGAAGAAATCATGACAAACTAACACAAAATGAAGATTTCATTATAACTTGACATTCTGAGTTGTTTTCATGAAACCTGCGCTTCCCCTATAAGAGTTCAACCTACCATTATAGGAAAACGTGTTTTCGTGAAGAAATCATGACAAACTAACACAAAATGAAGATTTCATTATAACTTGACATTCTGAGTTGTTTTCATGAAACCTGCGCTTCCCCTATAAGAGTTCGACCTACCATTATAGGAAAACGTGTTTTCGTGAAGAAATCATGACAAACTAACACAAAATGAAGATTTCATTATAACTTGACATTCTGAGTTTATTTCATGAAACCTGCGCTTCTCCTACAAGAGTTCGACCTACCATTTTAGGAAAACGTGTTTTCGTGAAGAAATCATGACAAACTAACACAAAATGAAGATTTCATTATAACTTGACATTCTGAGTTGTTTTCATGAAACCTGCGCTTCCCCTACAAGAGTTCAACCTACCATTATAGGAAAACGTGTTTTCGTGAAGAAATCATGACAAACATACACAAAATGAAGATTTCATTATGACTTGACATTCTGAGTTGTTTTCATGAAACCTGCGCTTCCCCTACAAGAGTTCAACCTACCATTATAGGAAAACGTGTTTTCGTGAAGAAATCATGACAAACTAACACAAAATGAAGATTTCATTATAACTTGACATTCTGAGTTGTTTTCATGAAACCTGCGCTTCCCCTATAAGAGTTCAACCTACCATTATAGGAAAACGTGTTTTCGTGAAGAAATCATGACAAACTAACACAAAATGAAGATTTCATTATAACTTGACATTCTGAGTTGTTTTCATGAACCCTGCGCTTCCCCTATAAGAGTTCAACCTACCATTATAGGAAAACGTGTTTTCGTGAAGAAATCATGACAAACTAACACAAAATGAAGATTTCATTATAACTTGACATTCTGAGTTGTTTTCATGAAACCTGCGCTTCCCCTACAAGAGTTCAACCTACCATTATAGGAAAACGTGTTTTCGTGAAGAAATCATGACAAACTAACACAAAATGAAGATTTCATTATAACTTGACATTCTGAGTTGTTTTCATGAAACCTGCGCTTCCCCTACAAGAGTTCAACCTACCATTATAGGAAAACGTGTTTTCGTGAAGAAATCATGACAAACTAACACAAAATGAAGATTTCATTATAACTTGACATTCTGAGTTGTTTTCATGAAACCTGCGCTTCCCCTACAAGAGTTCGACCTACCATTATAGGAAAACGTGTTTTCGTGAAGAAATCATGACAAACTAACACAAAATGAAGATTTCATTATAACTTGACATTCTGAGTTGTTTTCATGAAACCTGCGCTTCCCCTACAAGAGTTCGACCTACCATTATAGGAAAACGTGTTTTCGTGAAGAAATCATGACAAACTAACACAAAATGAAGATTTCATTATAACTTGACATTCTGAGTTGTTTTCATGAAACCTGCGCTTCCCCTACAAGAGTTCGACCTACCATTATAGGAAAACGTGTTTTCGTGAAGAAATCATGACAAACTAACACAAAATGAAGATTTCATTATAACTTGACATTCTGAGTTGTTTTCATGATACCTGCGCTTCCCCTACAAGAGTTCAACCTACCATTATAGGAAAACGTGTTTTCGTGAAGAAATCATGACAAACTAACACAAAATGAAGATTTCATTATAACTTGACATTCTGAGTTGATTTCATGATACCTGCGCTTCCCCTACAAGAGTTCAACCTACCATTATAGGAAAACGTGTTTTCGTGAAGAAATCATGACAAACTAACACAAAATGAAGATTTCATTATAACTTGACATTCTGAGTTGTTTTCATGAAACCTGCGCTTCCCCTACAAGAGTTCAACCTACCATTATAGGAAAACGTGTTTTCGTGAAGAAATCATGACAAACTAACACAAAATGAAGATTTCATTATAACTTGACATTCTGAGTTGTTTTCATGAAACCTGCGCTTCCCCTATAAGAGTTCAACCTACCATTATAGGAAAACGTGTTTTCGTGAAGAAATCATGACAAACTAACACAAAATGAAGATTTCATTATAACTTGACATTCTGAGTTGTTTTCATGATACCTGCGCTTCCCCTACAAGAGTTCGACCTACCATTATAGGAAAACGTGTTTTCGTGAAGAAATCATGACAAAGTAACACAAAATGAATATTTCATTATAACTTGACATTCTGAGTTTATTTCATGAAACCTGCGCTTCTCCTACAAGAGTTCGACCTACCATTACAGGAAAACGTGTTTTCGTGAAGAAATCATGACAAACTAACACAAAATGAAGATTTCATTATAACTTGACATTCTGAGTTGTTTTCATGAAACCTGCGCTTCCCCTACAAGAGTTCAACCTACCATTATAGGAAAACGTGTTTTCGTGAAGAAATCATGACAAACTAACACAAAATGAAGATTTCATTATAACTTGACATTCTGAGTTGTTTTCATGAAACCTGCGCTTCCCGTATAAGAGTTCAACCTACCATTATAGGAAAACGTGTTTTCGTGAAGAAATCATGACAAACTAACACAAAATGAAGATTTCATTATAACTTGACATTCTGAGTTGTTTTCATGAAACCTGCGCTTCCCCTATAAGAGTTCAACCTACCATTATAGGAAAACGTGTTTTCGTGAAGAAATCATGACAAACTAACACAAAATGAAGATTTCATTATAACTTGACATTCTGAGTTTATTTCATGAAACCTGCGCTTCTCCTACAAGAGTTCGACCTACCATTTTAGGAAAACGTGTTTTCGTGAAGAAATCATGACAAACTAACACAAAATGAAGATTTCATTATAACTTGACATTCTGAGTTGTTTTCATGAAACCTGCGCTTCCCGTATAAGAGTTCAACCTACCATTATAGGAAAACGTGTTTTCGTGAAGAAATCATGACAAAGTAACACAAAATGAAGATTTCATTATAACTTGACATTCTGAGTTCATTTCATGAAACCTGCGCTTCCCCTATAAGAGTTCGACGTAACATTATAGGAAAACGTGTTTTCGTGAAGAAATCATGACAAACTAACACAAAATGAAGATTTCATTATAACTTGACATTCTGAGTTCATTTTATGAAACCTGCGCTTCCCCTACAAGAGTTCGACCTACCATTATAGGAAAACGTGTTTTCGTGAAGAAATCATGACAAACTAACACAAAATGAAGATTTCATTATAACTTGACATTCTGAGTTGTTTTCATGAATCCTGCGCTTCCCCTACAAGAGTTCGACCTACCATTATAGGAAAACGTGTTTTCGTGAAGAAATCATGACAAACTAACACAAAATGAAGATTTCATTATAACTTGACATTCTGAGTTGTTTTCATGAAACCTGCGCTTCCCCTACAAGAGTTCAACCTACCATTATAGGAAAACGTGTTTTCGTGAAGAAATCATGACAAACTAACACAAAATGAAGATTTCATTATAACTTGACATTCTGAGTTGTTTTCATGATACCTGCGCTTCCCCTACAAGAGTTCAACCTACCATTATAGGAAAACGTGTTTTCGTGAAGAAATCATGACAAACTAACACAAAATGAAGATTTCATTATAACTTGACATTCTGAGTTGTTTTCATGAAACCTGCGCTTCCCCTACAAGAGTTCGACCTACCATTATAGGAAAACGTGTTTTCGTGAAGAAATCATGACAAACTAACACAAAATGAAGATTTCATTATAACTTGACATTCTGAGTTGTTTTCATGAAACCTGCGCTTCCCCTACAAGAGTTCGACCTACCATTATAGGAAAACGTGTTTTCGTGAAGAAATCATGACAAACTAACACAAAATGAAGATTTCATTATAACTTGACATTCTGAGTTGTTTTCATGAAACCTGCGCTTCCCCTACAAGAGTTCAACCTACCATTATAGGAAAACGTGTTTTCGTGAAGAAATCATGACAAACTAACACAAAATGAAGATTTCATTATAACTTGACATTCTGAGTTGTTTTCATGATACCTGCGCTTCCCCTACAAGAGTTCAACCTACCATTATAGGAAAACGTGTTTTCGTGAAGAAATCATGACAAACTAACACAAAATGAAGATTTCATTATAACTTGACATTCTGAGTTGATTTCATGATACCTGCGCTTCCCCTACAAGAGTTCAACCTACCATTATAGGAAAACGTGTTTTCGTGAAGAAATCATGACAAACTAACACAAAATGAAGATTTCATTATAACTTGACATTCTGAGTTGTTTTCATGAAACCTGCGCTTCCCCTACAAGAGTTCAACCTACCATTATAGGAAAACGTGTTTTCGTGAAGAAATCATGACAAACTAACACAAAATGAAGATTTCATTATAACTTGACATTCTGAGTTGTTTTCATGAAACCTGCGCTTCCCCTATAAGAGTTCAACCTACCATTATAGGAAAACGTGTTTTCGTGAAGAAATCATGACAAACTAACACAAAATGAAGATTTCATTATAACTTGACATTCTGAGTTGTTTTCATGATACCTGCGCTTCCCCTACAAGAGTTCGACCTACCATTATAGGAAAACGTGTTTTCGTGAAGAAATCATGACAAAGTAACACAAAATGAATATTTCATTATAACTTGACATTCTGAGTTTATTTCATGAAACCTGCGCTTCTCCTACAAGAGTTCGACCTACCATTACAGGAAAACGTGTTTTCGTGAAGAAATCATGACAAACTAACACAAAATGAAGATTTCATTATAACTTGACATTCTGAGTTGTTTTCATGAAACCTGCGCTTCCCCTACAAGAGTTCAACCTACCATTATAGGAAAACGTGTTTTCGTGAAGAAATCATGACAAACTAACACAAAATGAAGATTTCATTATAACTTGACATTCTGAGTTGTTTTCATGAAACCTGCGCTTCCCGTATAAGAGTTCAACCTACCATTATAGGAAAACGTGTTTTCGTGAAGAAATCATGACAAACTAACACAAAATGAAGATTTCATTATAACTTGACATTCTGAGTTGTTTTAATGAAACCTGCGCTTCCCCTATAAGAGTTCAACCTACCATTATAGGAAAACGTGTTTTCGTGAAGAAATCATGACAAACTAACACAAAATGAAGATTTCATTATAACTTGACATTCTGAGTTTATTTCATGAAACCTGCGCTTCTCCTACAAGAGTTCGACCTACCATTTTAGGAAAACGTGTTTTCGTGAAGAAATCATGACAAACTAACACAAAATGAAGATTTCATTATAACTTGACATTCTGAGTTGTTTTCATGAAACCTGCGCTTCCCGTATAAGAGTTCAACCTACCATTATAGGAAAACGTGTTTTCGTGAAGAAATCATGACAAAGTAACACAAAATGAAGATTTCATTATAACTTGACATTCTGAGTTCATTTCATGAAACCTGCGCTTCCCCTATAAGAGTTCGACGTAACATTATAGGAAAACGTGTTTTCGTGAAGAAATCATGACAAACTAACACAAAATGAAGATTTCATTATAACTTGACATTCTGAGTTCATTTCATGAAACCTGCGCTTCCCCTACAAGAGTTCGACCTACCATTATAGGAAAACGTGTTTTCGTGAAGAAATCATGACAAACTAACACAAAATGAAGATTTCATTATAACTTGACATTCTGAGTTGTTTTCATGAAACCTGCGCTTCCCCTACAAGAGTTCGACCTACCATTATAGGAAAACGTGTTTTCGTGAAGAAATCATGACAAACTAACACAAAATGAAGATTTCATTATAACTTGACATTCTGAGTTGTTTTCATGAAACCTGCGCTTCCCGTATAAGAGTTCAACCTACCATTATAGGAAAACGTGTTTTCGTGAAGAAATCATGACAAACTAACACAAAATGAAGATTTCATTATAACTTGACATTCTGAGTTGTTTTCATGAAACCTGCGCTTCCCCTATAAGAGTTCAACCTACCATTATAGGAAAACGTGTTTTCGTGAAGAAATCATGACAAACTAACACAAAATGAAGATTTCATTATAACTTGACATTCTGAGTTTATTTCATGAAACCTGCGCTTCTCCTACAAGAGTTCGACCTACCATTTTAGGAAAACGTGTTTTCGTGAAGAAATCATGACAAACTAACACAAAATGAAGATTTCATTATAACTTGACATTCTGAGTTGTTTTCATGAAACCTGCGCTTCCCGTATAAGAGTTCGACCTACCATTATAGGAAAACGTGTTTTCGTGAAGAAATCATGACAAACTAACACAAAATGAAGATTTCATTATAACTTGACATTCTGAGTTGTTTTCATGAAACCTGCGCTTCCCCTACAAGAGTTCGACCTACCATTATAGGAAAACGTGTTTTCGTGAAGAAATCATGACAAACTAACACAAAATGAAGATTTCATTATAACTTGACATTCTGAGTTGTTTTCATGAAACCTGCGCTTCCCCTACAAGAGTTCAACCTACCATTATAGGAAAACGTGTTTTCGTGAAGAAATCATGACAAACTAACACAAAATGAAGATTTCATTATAACTTGACATTCTGAGTTGTTTTCATGATACCTGCGCTTCCCCTACAAGAGTTCAACCTACCATTATAGGAAAACGTGTTTTCGTGAAGAAATCATGACAAACTAACACAAAATGAAGATTTCATTATAACTTGACATTCTGAGTTGATTTCATGATACCTGCGCTTCCCCTACAAGAGTTCAACCTACCATTATAGGAAAACGTGTTTTCGTGAAGAAATCATGACAAACTAACACAAAATGAAGATTTCATTATAACTTGACATTCTGAGTTGTTTTCATGAAACCTGCGCTTCCCCTACAAGAGTTCAACCTACCATTATAGGAAAACGTGTTTTCGTGAAGAAATCATGACAAACTAACACAAAATGAAGATTTCATTATAACTTGACATTCTGAGTTGTTTTCATGAAACCTGCGCTTCCCCTATAAGAGTTCAACCTACCATTATAGGAAAACGTGTTTTCGTGAAGAAATCATGACAAACTAACACAAAATGAAGATTTCATTATAACTTGACATTCTGAGTTGTTTTCATGATACCTGCGCTTCCCCTACAAGAGTTCGACCTACCATTATAGGAAAACGTGTTTTCGTGAAGAAATCATGACAAAGTAACACAAAATGAATATTTCATTATAACTTGACATTCTGAGTTTATTTCATGAAACCTGCGCTTCTCCTACAAGAGTTCGACCTACCATTACAGGAAAACGTGTTTTCGTGAAGAAATCATGACAAACTAACACAAAATGAAGATTTCATTATAACTTGACATTCTGAGTTGTTTTCATGAAACCTGCGCTTCCCCTATAAGAGTTCAACCTACCATTATAGGAAAACGTGTTTTCGTGAAGAAATCATGACAAACTAACACAAAATGAAGATTTCATTATAACTTGACATTCTGAGTTGTTTTCATGATACCTGCGCTTCCCCTACAAGAGTTCGACCTACCATTATAGGAAAACGTGTTTTCGTGAAGAAATCATGACAAAGTAACACAAAATGAATATTTCATTATAACTTGACATTCTGAGTTTATTTCATGAAACCTGCGCTTCTCCTACAAGAGTTCGACCTACCATTACAGGAAAACGTGTTTTCGTGAAGAAATCATGACAAACTAACACAAAATGAAGATTTCATTATAACTTGACATTCTGAGTTGTTTTCATGAAACCTGCGCTTCCCCTACAAGAGTTCAACCTACCATTATAGGAAAACGTGTTTTCGTGAAGAAATCATGACAAACTAACACAAAATGAAGATTTCATTATAACTTGACATTCTGAGTTGTTTTCATGAAACCTGCGCTTCCCGTATAAGAGTTCAACCTACCATTATAGGAAAACGTGTTTTCGTGAAGAAATCATGACAAACTAACACAAAATGAAGATTTCATTATAACTTGACATTCTGAGTTGTTTTCATGAAACCTGCGCTTCCCCTATAAGAGTTCAACCTACCATTATAGGAAAACGTGTTTTCGTGAAGAAATCATGACAAACTAACACAAAATGAAGATTTCATTATAACTTGACATTCTGAGTTGTTTTCATGATACCTGCGCTTCCCCTACAAGAGTTCGACCTACCATTATAGGAAAACGTGTTTTCGTGAAGAAATCATGACAAAGTAACACAAAATGAATATTTCATTATAACTTGACATTCTGAGTTTATTTCATGAAACCTGCGCTTCTCCTACAAGAGTTCGACCTACCATTACAGGAAAACGTGTTTTCGTGAAGAAATCATGACAAACTAACACAAAATGAAGATTTCATTATAACTTGACATTCTGAGTTGTTTTCATGAAACCTGCGCTTCCCCTACAAGAGTTCAACCTACCATTATAGGAAAACGTGTTTTCGTGAAGAAATCATGACAAACTAACACAAAATGAAGATTTCATTATAACTTGACATTCTGAGTTGTTTTCATGAAACCTGCGCTTCCCGTATAAGAGTTCAACCTACCATTATAGGAAAACGTGTTTTCGTGAAGAAATCATGACAAACTAACACAAAATGAAGATTTCATTATAACTTGACATTCTGAGTTGTTTTCATGAAACCTGCGCTTCCCCTATAAGAGTTCAACCTACCATTATAGGAAAACGTGTTTTCGTGAAGAAATCATGACAAACTAACACAAAATGAAGATTTCATTATAACTTGACATTCTGAGTTTATTTCATGAAACCTGCGCTTCTCCTACAAGAGTTCGACCTACCATTTTAGGAAAACGTGTTTTCGTGAAGAAATCATGACAAACTAACACAAAATGAAGATTTCATTATAACTTGACATTCTGAGTTGTTTTCATGAAACCTGCGCTTCCCGTATAAGAGTTCGACCTACCATTATAGGAAAACGTGTTTTCGTGAAGAAATCATGACAAACTAACACAAAATGAAGATTTCATTATAACTTGACATTCTGAGTTGTTTTCATGAAACCTGCGCTTCCCCTACAAGAGTTCGACCTACCATTATAGGAAAACGTGTTTTCGTGAAGAAATCATGACAAACTAACACAAAATGAAGATTTCATTATAACTTGACATTCTGAGTTGTTTTCATGAAACCTGCGCTTCCCCTACAAGAGTTCAACCTACCATTATAGGAAAACGTGTTTTCGTGAAGAAATCATGACAAACTAACACAAAATGAAGATTTCATTATAACTTGACATTCTGAGTTGTTTTCATGATACCTGCGCTTCCCCTACAAGAGTTCAACCTACCATTATAGGAAAACGTGTTTTCGTGAAGAAATCATGACAAACTAACACAAAATGAAGATTTCATTATAACTTGACATTCTGAGTTGATTTCATGATACCTGCGCTTCCCCTACAAGAGTTCAACCTACCATTATAGGAAAACGTGTTTTCGTGAAGAAATCATGACAAACTAACACAAAATGAAGATTTCATTATAACTTGACATTCTGAGTTGTTTTCATGAAACCTGCGCTTCCCCTACAAGAGTTCAACCTACCATTATAGGAAAACGTGTTTTCGTGAAGAAATCATGACAAACTAACACAAAATGAAGATTTCATTATAACTTGACATTCTGAGTTGTTTTCATGAAACCTGCGCTTCCCCTATAAGAGTTCAACCTACCATTATAGGAAAACGTGTTTTCGTGAAGAAATCATGACAAACTAACACAAAATGAAGATTTCATTATAACTTGACATTCTGAGTTGTTTTCATGATACCTGCGCTTCCCCTACAAGAGTTCGACCTACCATTATAGGAAAACGTGTTTTCGTGAAGAAATCATGACAAAGTAACACAAAATGAATATTTCATTATAACTTGACATTCTGAGTTTATTTCATGAAACCTGCGCTTCTCCTACAAGAGTTCGACCTACCATTACAGGAAAACGTGTTTTCGTGAAGAAATCATGACAAACTAACACAAAATGAAGATTTCATTATAACTTGACATTCTGAGTTGTTTTCATGAAACCTGCGCTTCCCCTACAAGAGTTCAACCTACCATTATAGGAAAACGTGTTTTCGTGAAGAAATCATGACAAACTAACACAAAATGAAGATTTCATTATAACTTGACATTCTGAGTTGTTTTCATGAAACCTGCGCTTCCCGTATAAGAGTTCAACCTACCATTATAGGAAAACGTGTTTTCGTGAAGAAATCATGACAAACTAACACAAAATGAAGATTTCATTATAACTTGACATTCTGAGTTGTTTTCATGAAACCTGCGCTTCCCCTATAAGAGTTCAACCTACCATTATAGGAAAACGTGTTTTCGTGAAGAAATCATGACAAAGTAACACAAAATGAAGATTTCATTATAACTTGACATTCTGAGTTTATTTCATGAAACCTGCGCTTCTCCTACAAGAGTTCGACCTACCATTACAGGAAAACGTGTTTTCGTGAAGAAATCATGACAAACTAACACAAAATGAAGATTTCATTATAACTTGACATTCTGAGTTGTTTTCATGAAACCTGCGCTTCCCCTACAAGAGTTCAACCTACCATTATAGGAAAACGTGTTTTCGTGAAGAAATCATGACAAACTAACACAAAATGAAGATTTCATTATAACTTGACATTCTGAGTTGTTTTCATGAAACCTGCGCTTCCCGTATAAGAGTTCAACCTACCATTATAGGAAAACGTGTTTTCGTGAAGAAATCATGACAAACTAACACAAAATGAAGATTTCATTATAACTTGACATTCTGAGTTGTTTTCATGAAACCTGCGCTTCCCCTATAAGAGTTCAACCTACCATTATAGGAAAACGTGTTTTCGTGAAGAAATCATGACAAACTAACACAAAATGAAGATTTCATTATAACTTGACATTCTGAGTTTATTTCATGAAACCTGCGCTTCTCCTACAAGAGTTCAACCTACCATTATAGGAAAACGTGTTTTCGTGAAGAAATCATGACAAACTAACACAAAATGAAGATTTCATTATAACTTGACATTCTGAGTTGTTTTCATGAAACCTGCGCTTCCCGTATAAGAGTTCAACCTACCATTATAGGAAAACGTGTTTTCGTGAAGAAATCATGACAAAGTAACACAAAATGAAGATTTCATTATAACTTGACATTCTGAGTTCATTTCATGAAACCTGCGCTTCCCCTATAAGAGTTCGACGTAACATTATAGGAAAACGTGTTTTCGTGAAGAAATCATGACAAACTAACACAAAATGAAGATTTCATTATAACTTGACATTCTGAGTTCATTTCATGAAACCTGCGCTTCCCCTACAAGAGTTCGACCTACCATTATAGGAAAACGTGTTTTCGTGAAGAAATCATGACAAACTAACACAAAATGAAGATTTCATTATAACTTGACATTCTGAGTTGTTTTCATGAAACCTGCGCTTCCCCTACAAGAGTTCGACCTACCATTATAGGAAAACGTGTTTTCGTGAAGAAATCATGACAAACTAACACAAAATGAAGATTTCATTATAACTTGACATTCTGAGTTGTTTTCATGAAACCTGCGCTTCCCCTACAAGAGTTCAACCTACCATTATAGGAAAACGTGTTTTCGTGAAGAAATCATGACAAACTAACACAAAATGAAGATTTCATTATAACTTGACATTCTGAGTTGTTTTCATGATACCTGCGCTTCCCCTACAAGAGTTCAACCTACCATTATAGGAAAACGTGTTTTCGTGAAGAAATCATGACAAACTAACACAAAATGAAGATTTCATTATAACTTGACATTCTGAGTTGTTTTCATGAAACCTGCGCTTCCCCTACAAGAGTTCGACCTACCATTATAGGAAAACGTGTTTTCGTGAAGAAATCATGACAAACTAACACAAAATGAAGATTTCATTATAACTTGACATTCTGAGTTGTTTTCATGAAACCTGCGCTTCCCCTACAAGAGTTCGACCTACCATTATAGGAAAACGTGTTTTCGTGAAGAAATCATGACAAACTAACACAAAATGAAGATTTCATTATAACTTGACATTCTGAGTTGTTTTCATGAAACCTGCGCTTCCCCTACAAGAGTTCAACCTACCATTATAGGAAAACGTGTTTTCGTGAAGAAATCATGACAAACTAACACAAAATGAAGATTTCATTATAACTTGACATTCTGAGTTGTTTTCATGATACCTGCGCTTCCCCTACAAGAGTTCAACCTACCATTATAGGAAAACGTGTTTTCGTGAAGAAATCATGACAAACTAACACAAAATGAAGATTTCATTATAACTTGACATTCTGAGTTGATTTCATGATACCTGCGCTTCCCCTACAAGAGTTCAACCTACCATTATAGGAAAACGTGTTTTCGTGAAGAAATCATGACAAACTAACACAAAATGAAGATTTCATTATAACTTGACATTCTGAGTTGTTTTCATGAAACCTGCGCTTCCCCTACAAGAGTTCAACCTACCATTATAGGAAAACGTGTTTTCGTGAAGAAATCATGACAAACTAACACAAAATGAAGATTTCATTATAACTTGACATTCTGAGTTGTTTTCATGAAACCTGCGCTTCCCCTATAAGAGTTCAACCTACCATTATAGGAAAACGTGTTTTCGTGAAGAAATCATGACAAACTAACACAAAATGAAGATTTCATTATAACTTGACATTCTGAGTTGTTTTCATGATACCTGCGCTTCCCCTACAAGAGTTCGACCTACCATTATAGGAAAACGTGTTTTCGTGAAGAAATCATGACAAAGTAACACAAAATGAATATTTCATTATAACTTGACATTCTGAGTTTATTTCATGAAACCTGCGCTTCTCCTACAAGAGTTCGACCTACCATTACAGGAAAACGTGTTTTCGTGAAGAAATCATGACAAACTAACACAAAATGAAGATTTCATTATAACTTGACATTCTGAGTTGTTTTCATGAAACCTGCGCTTCCCCTACAAGAGTTCAACCTACCATTATAGGAAAACGTGTTTTCGTGAAGAAATCATGACAAACTAACATAAAATGAAGATTTCATTATAACTTGACATTCTGAGTTGTTTTCATGAAACCTGCGCTTCCCGTATAAGAGTTCAACCTACCATTATAGGAAAACGTGTTTTCGTGAAGAAATCATGACAAACTAACACAAAATGAAGATTTCATTATAACTTGACATTCTGAGTTGTTTTCATGAAACCTGCGCTTCCCCTATAAGAGTTCAACCTACCATTATAGGAAAACGTGTTTTCGTGAAGAAATCATGACAAACTAACACAAAATGAAGATTTCATTATAACTTGACATTCTGAGTTTATTTCATGAAACCTGCGCTTCTCCTACAAGAGTTCGACCTACCATTTTAGGAAAACGTGTTTTCGTGAAGAAATCATGACAAACTAACACAAAATGAAGATTTCATTATAACTTGACATTCTGAGTTGTTTTCATGAAACCTGCGCTTCCCGTATAAGAGTTCGACCTACCATTATAGGAAAACGTGTTTTCGTGAAGAAATCATGACAAACTAACACAAAATGAAGATTTCATTATAACTTGACATTCTGAGTTGTTTTCATGAAACCTGCGCTTCCCCTACAAGAGTTCGACCTACCATTATAGGAAAACGTGTTTTCGTGAAGAAATCATGACAAACTAACACAAAATGAAGATTTCATTATAACTTGACATTCTGAGTTGTTTTCATGAAACCTGCGCTTCCCCTACAAGAGTTCAACCTACCATTATAGGAAAACGTGTTTTCGTGAAGAAATCATGACAAACTAACACAAAATGAAGATTTCATTATAACTTGACATTCTGAGTTGTTTTCATGATACCTGCGCTTCCCCTACAAGAGTTCAACCTACCATTATAGGAAAACGTGTTTTCGTGAAGAAATCATGACAAACTAACACAAAATGAAGATTTCATTATAACTTGACATTCTGAGTTGATTTCATGATACCTGCGCTTCCCCTACAAGAGTTCAACCTACCATTATAGGAAAACGTGTTTTCGTGAAGAAATCATGACAAACTAACACAAAATGAAGATTTCATTATAACTTGACATTCTGAGTTGTTTTCATGAAACCTGCGCTTCCCCTACAAGAGTTCAACCTACCATTATAGGAAAACGTGTTTTTGTGAAGAAATCATGACAAACTAACACAAAATGAAGATTTCATTATAACTTGACATTCTGAGTTGTTTTCATGAAACCTGCGCTTCCCCTATAAGAGTTCAACCTACCATTATAGGAAAACGTGTTTTCGTGAAGAAATCATGACAAACTAACACAAAATGAAGATTTCATTATAACTTGACATTCTGAGTTGTTTTCATGATACCTGCGCTTCCCCTACAAGAGTTCGACCTACCATTATAGGAAAACGTGTTTTCGTGAAGAAATCATGACAAAGTAACACAAAATGAATATTTCATTATAACTTGACATTCTGAGTTTATTTCATGAAACCTGCGCTTCTCCTACAAGAGTTCGACCTACCATTACAGGAAAACGTGTTTTCGTGAAGAAATCATGACAAACTAACACAAAATGAAGATTTCATTATAACTTGACATTCTGAGTTGTTTTCATGAAACCTGCGCTTCCCCTACAAGAGTTCAACCTACCATTATAGGAAAACGTGTTTTCGTGAAGAAATCATGACAAACTAACACAAAATGAAGATTTCATTATAACTTGACATTCTGAGTTGTTTTCATGAAACCTGCGCTTCCCGTATAAGAGTTCAACCTACCATTATAGGAAAACGTGTTTTCGTGAAGAAATCATGACAAACTAACACAAAATGAAGATTTCATTATAACTTGACATTCTGAGTTGTTTTCATGAAACCTGCGCTTCCCCTATAAGAGTTCAACCTACCATTATAGGAAAACGTGTTTTCGTGAAGAAATCATGACAAAGTAACACAAAATGAATATTTCATTATAACTTGACATTCTGAGTTTATTTCATGAAACCTGCGCTTCTCCTACAAGAGTTCGACCTACCATTACAGGAAAACGTGTTTTCGTGAAGAAATCATGACAAACTAACACAAAATGAAGATTTCATTATAACTTGACATTCTGAGTTGTTTTCATGAAACCTGCGCTTCCCCTACAAGAGTTCAACCTACCATTATAGGAAAACGTGTTTTCGTGAAGAAATCATGACAAACTAACACAAAATGAAGATTTCATTATAACTTGACATTCTGAGTTGTTTTCATGAAACCTGCGCTTCCCGTATAAGAGTTCAACCTACCATTATAGGAAAACGTGTTTTCGTGAAGAAATCATGACAAACTAACACAAAATGAAGATTTCATTATAACTTGACATTCTGAGTTGTTTTCATGAAACCTGCGCTTCCCCTATAAGAGTTCAACCTACCATTATAGGAAAACGTGTTTTCGTGAAGAAATCATGACAAACTAACACAAAATGAAGATTTCATTATAACTTGACATTCTGAGTTTATTTCATGAAACCTGCGCTTCTCCTACAAGAGTTCAACCTACCATTATAGGAAAACGTGTTTTCGTGAAGAAATCATGACAAACTAACACAAAATGAAGATTTCATTATAACTTGACATTCTGAGTTGTTTTCATGAAACCTGCGCTTCCCGTATAAGAGTTCAACCTACCATTATAGGAAAACGTGTTTTCGTGAAGAAATCATGACAAAGTAACACAAAATGAAGATTTCATTATAACTTGACATTCTGAGTTCATTTCATGAAACCTGCGCTTCCCCTATAAGAGTTCGACGTAACATTATAGGAAAACGTGTTTTCGTGAAGAAATCATGACAAACTAACACAAAATGAAGATTTCATTATAACTTGACATTCTGAGTTCATTTCATGAAACCTGCGCTTCCCCTACAAGAGTTCGACCTACCATTATAGGAAAACGTGTTTTCGTGAAGAAATCATGACAAACTAACACAAAATGAAGATTTCATTATAACTTGACATTCTGAGTTGTTTTCATGAAACCTGCGCTTCCCCTACAAGAGTTCGACCTACCATTATAGGAAAACGTGTTTTCGTGAAGAAATCATGACAAACTAACACAAAATGAAGATTTCATTATAACTTGACATTCTGAGTTGTTTTCATGAAACCTGCGCTTCCCCTACAAGAGTTCAACCTACCATTATAGGAAAACGTGTTTTCGTGAAGAAATCATGACAAACTAACACAAAATGAAGATTTCATTATAACTTGACATTCTGAGTTGTTTTCATGATACCTGCGCTTCCCCTACAAGAGTTCAACCTACCATTATAGGAAAACGTGTTTTCGTGAAGAAATCATGACAAACTAACACAAAATGAAGATTTCATTATAACTTGACATTCTGAGTTGTTTTCATGAAACCTGCGCTTCCCCTACAAGAGTTCGACCTACCATTATAGGAAAACGTGTTTTCGTGAAGAAATCATGACAAACTAACACAAAATGAAGATTTCATTATAACTTGACATTCTGAGTTGTTTTCATGAAACCTGCGCTTCCCCTACAAGAGTTCGACCTACCATTATAGGAAAACGTGTTTTCGTGAAGAAATCATGACAAACTAACACAAAATGAAGATTTCATTATAACTTGACATTCTGAGTTGTTTTCATGAAACCTGCGCTTCCCCTACAAGAGTTCAACCTACCATTATAGGAAAACGTGTTTTCGTGAAGAAATCATGACAAACTAACACAAAATGAAGATTTCATTATAACTTGACATTCTGAGTTGTTTTCATGATACCTGCGCTTCCCCTACAAGAGTTCAACCTACCATTATAGGAAAACGTGTTTTCGTGAAGAAATCATGACAAACTAACACAAAATGAAGATTTCATTATAACTTGACATTCTGAGTTGATTTCATGATACCTGCGCTTCCCCTACAAGAGTTCAACCTACCATTATAGGAAAACGTGTTTTCGTGAAGAAATCATGACAAACTAACACAAAATGAAGATTTCATTATAACTTGACATTCTGAGTTGTTTTCATGAAACCTGCGCTTCCCCTACAAGAGTTCAACCTACCATTATAGGAAAACGTGTTTTCGTGAAGAAATCATGACAAACTAACACAAAATGAAGATTTCATTATAACTTGACATTCTGAGTTGTTTTCATGAAACCTGCGCTTCCCCTATAAGAGTTCAACCTACCATTATAGGAAAACGTGTTTTCGTGAAGAAATCATGACAAACTAACACAAAATGAAGATTTCATTATAACTTGACATTCTGAGTTGTTTTCATGATACCTGCGCTTTCCCTACAAGAGTTCGACCTACCATTATAGGAAAACGTGTTTTCGTGAAGAAATCATGACAAAGTAACACAAAATGAATATTTCATTATAACTTGACATTCTGAGTTTATTTCATGAAACCTGCGCTTCTCCTACAAGAGTTCGACCTACCATTACAGGAAAACGTGTTTTCGTGAAGAAATCATGACAAACTAACACAAAATGAAGATTTCATTATAACTTGACATTCTGAGTTGTTTTCATGAAACCTGCGCTTCCCCTACAAGAGTTCAACCTACCATTATAGGAAAACGTGTTTTCGTGAAGAAATCATGACAAACTAACATAAAATGAAGATTTCATTATAACTTGACATTCTGAGTTGTTTTCATGAAACCTGCGCTTCCCGTATAAGAGTTCAACCTACCATTATAGGAAAACGTGTTTTCGTGAAGAAATCATGACAAACTAACACAAAATGAAGATTTCATTATAACTTGACATTCTGAGTTGTTTTCATGAAACCTGCGCTTCCCCTATAAGAGTTCAACCTACCATTATAGGAAAACGTGTTTTCGTGAAGAAATCATGACAAACTAACACAAAATGAAGATTTCATTATAACTTGACATTCTGAGTTTATTTCATGAAACCTGCGCTTCTCCTACAAGAGTTCGACCTACCATTTTAGGAAAACGTGTTTTCGTGAAGAAATCATGACAAACTAACACAAAATGAAGATTTCATTATAACTTGACATTCTGAGTTGTTTTCATGAAACCTGCGCTTCCCGTATAAGAGTTCGACCTACCATTATAGGAAAACGTGTTTTCGTGAAGAAATCATGACAAACTAACACAAAATGAAGATTTCATTATAACTTGACATTCTGAGTTGTTTTCATGAAACCTGCGCTTCCCCTACAAGAGTTCGACCTACCATTATAGGAAAACGTGTTTTCGTGAAGAAATCATGACAAACTAACACAAAATGAAGATTTCATTATAACTTGACATTCTGAGTTGTTTTCATGAAACCTGCGCTTCCCCTACAAGAGTTCAACCTACCATTATAGGAAAACGTGTTTTCGTGAAGAAATCATGACAAACTAACACAAAATGAAGATTTCATTATAACTTGACATTCTGAGTTGTTTTCATGATACCTGCGCTTCCCCTACAAGAGTTCAACCTACCATTATAGGAAAACGTGTTTTCGTGAAGAAATCATGACAAACTAACACAAAATGAAGATTTCATTATAACTTGACATTCTGAGTTGATTTCATGATACCTGCGCTTCCCCTACAAGAGTTCAACCTACCATTATAGGAAAACGTGTTTTCGTGAAGAAATCATGACAAACTAACACAAAATGAAGATTTCATTATAACTTGACATTCTGAGTTGTTTTCATGAAACCTGCGCTTCCCCTACAAGAGTTCAACCTACCATTATAGGAAAACGTGTTTTCGTGAAGAAATCATGACAAACTAACACAAAATGAAGATTTCATTATAACTTGACATTCTGAGTTGTTTTCATGATACCTGCGCTTCCCCTACAAGAGTTCGACCTACCATTATAGGAAAACGTGTTTTCGTGAAGAAATCATGACAAACTAACACAAAATGAAGATTTCATTATAACTTGACATTCTGAGTTGTTTTCATGATACCTGCGCTTCCCCTACAAGAGTTCGACCTACCATTATAGGAAAACGTGTTTTCGTGAAGAAATCATGACAAAGTAACACAAAATGAATATTTCATTATAACTTGACATTCTGAGTTTATTTCATGAAACCTGCGCTTCTCCTACAAGAGTTCGACCTACCATTACAGGAAAACGTGTTTTCGTGAAGAAATCATGACAAACTAACACAAAATGAAGATTTCATTATAACTTGACATTCTGAGTTGTTTTCATGAAACCTGCGCTTCCCCTACAAGAGTTCAACCTACCATTATAGGAAAACGTGTTTTCGTGAAGAAATCATGACAAACTAACACAAAATGAAGATTTCATTATAACTTGACATTCTGAGTTGTTTTCATGAAACCTGCGCTTCCCGTATAAGAGTTCAACCTACCATTATAGGAAAACGTGTTTTCGTGAAGAAATCATGACAAACTAACACAAAATGAAGATTTCATTATAACTTGACATTCTGAGTTGTTTTCATGAAACCTGCGCTTCCCCTATAAGAGTTCAACCTACCATTATAGGAAAACGTGTTTTCGTGAAGAAATCATGACAAACTAACACAAAATGAAGATTTCGTTATAACTTGACATTCTGAGTTTATTTCATGAAACCTGCGCTTCTCCTACAAGAGTTCGACCTACCATTTTAGGAAAACGTGTTTTCGTGAAGAAATCATGACAAACTAACACAAAATGAAGATTTCATTATAACTTGACATTCTGAGTTGTTTTCATGAAACCTGCGCTTCCCGTATAAGAGTTCAACCTACCATTATAGGAAAACGTGTTTTCGTGAAGAAATCATGACAAAGTAACACAAAATGAAGATTTCATTATAACTTGACATTCTGAGTTGTTTTCATGAAACCTGCGCTTCCCCTATTAGAGTTCGACCTACCATTATAGGAAAACGTGTTTTCGTGAAGAAATCATGACAAACTAACACAAAATGAAGATTTCATTATAACTTGACATTCTGAGTTCATTTCATGAAACCTGCGCTTCCCCTATTAGAGTTCGACGTAACATTATAGGAAAACGTGTTTTCGTGAAGAAATCTTGACAAACTAAAACAAAATGAAGATTTCATTATAACTTGACATTCTGAGTTCATTTCATGAATCCTGCGCTTCCCCTATAACAGTTCGACGTAACATTATAGGAAAATGTGTTTTCGTGAAGAAATCATGACAAACTAACACAAAATGAAGATTTCATTATAACTTGACATTCTGAGTTCATTTCATGAAACCTGCGCTTCCCCTATAAGAGTTCGACGTAACATTATAGGAAAACGTGTTTTCGTGAAGAAATCATGACAAACTAACACAAAATGAAGATTTCATTATAACTTGACATTCTGAGTTCATTTCATGAAACCTGCGCTTCCCCTATTAGAGTTCGATGTAACATTATAGGAAAACGTGTTTTCGTGAAGAAATCATGACAAACTAACACAAAATGAAGATTTCATTATAACTTGACATTCTGAGTTCATTTCATGAAACCTGCGCTTCCCCTATTAGAGTTCGACGTAACATTATAGGAAAATGTGTTTTCGTGAAGAAATCATGACAAACTAACACAAAATGAAGGTTTCATTATAACTTGACATTCTGAGTTCATTTCATGAAACCTGCGCTTCCCCTATTAGAGTTCGACGTAACATTATAGGAAAACGTGTTTTCGTGAAGAAATCATGACAAACTAACACAAAATGAAGATTTCTTTATAACTTGACATTCTGAGTTGTTTTCATGAAACCTGCGCTTCCCCTATAAGAGTTCAACCTACCATTATAGGAAAACGTGTTTTCGTGAAGAAATCATGACAAGCTAACACAAAATGAAGATTTCATTATAACTTGACATTCTGAGTTGTTTTCATGAAACCTGCGCTTCCCCTATAAGAGTTCAACCTACCATTATAGGAAAACGTGTTTTCGTGAAGAAATCATGACAAACTAACACAAAATGAAGATTTCATTATAACTTGACATTCTGAGTTGTTTTCATGAAACCTGCGCTTCCCCTATAAGAGTTCAACCTACCATTATAGGAAAACGTGTTTTCGTGAAGAAATCATGACAAACTAACACAAAATGAAGATTTCATTATAACTTGACATTCTGAGTTGTTTTCATGAAACCTGCGCTTCCCCTACAAGAGTTCGACCTACCATTATAGGAAAACGTGTTTTCGTGAAGAAATCATGACAAACTAACACAAAATGAAGATTTCATTATAACTTGACATTCTGAGTTGTTTTCATGAAACCTGCGCTTCCCCTACAAGAGTTCGACCTACCATTATAGGAAAACGTGTTTTCGTGAAGAAATCATGACAAACTAACACAAAATGAAGATTTCATTATAACTTGACATTCTGAGTTGTTTTCATGAAACCTGCGCTTCCCCTATAAGAGTTCAACCTACCATTATAGGAAAACGTGTTTTCGTGAAGAAATCATGACAAACTAACACAAAATGAAGATTTCATTATAACTTGACATTCTGAGTTGTTTTCATGAAACCTGCGCTTCCCCTATAAGAGTTCAACCTACCATTATAGGAAAACGTGTTTTCGTGAAGAAATCATGACAAACTAACACAAAATGAAGATTTCATTATAACTTGACATTCTGAGTTGTTTTCATGAAACCTGCGCTTCCCCTATAAGAGTTCAACCTACCATTATAGGAAAACGTGTTTTCGTGAAGAAATCATGACAAACTAACACAAAATGAAGATTTCATTATAACTTGACATTCTGAGTTCATTTCATGAAACCTGCGCTTCCCCTATTAGAGTTCGATGTAACATTATAGGAAAACGTGTTTTCGTGAAGAAATCATGACAAACTAACACAAAATGAAGGTTTCATTATAACTTGACATTCTGAGTTCATTTCATGAAACCTGCGCTTCCCCTATTAAAGTTCGACGTAACATTATAGGAAAACGTGTTTTCGTGAAGAAATCTTGACAAACTAAAACAAAATGAAGATTTCATTATAACTTGACATTCTGAGTTCATTTCATGAATCCTGCGCTTCCCCTATAACAGTTCGACGTAACATTATAGGAAAACGTGTTTCCGTGAAGAAATCATGACAAACTAACACAAAATGAAGATTTCATTATAACTTGACATTCTGAGTTGTTTTCATGAAACCTGCGCTTCCCCTACAAGAGTTCGACCTACCATTATAGGAAAACGTGTTTTCGTGAAGAAATCATGACAAACTAACACAAAATGAAGATTTCATTATAACTTGACATTCTGAGTTGTTTTCATGAAACCTGCGCTTCCCCTATAAGAGTTCAACCTACCATTATAGGAAAACGTGTTTTCGTGAAGAAATCATGACAAACTAACACAAAATGAAGATTTCATTATAACTTGACATTCTGAGTTGTTTTCATGAAACCTGCGCTTCCCCTATAATAGTTCAACCTACCATTATAGGAAAACGTGTTTTCGTGAAGAAATCATGACAAACTAACACAAAATGAAGATTTCATTATAACTTGACATTCTGAGTTGTTTTCATGAAACCTGCGCTTCCCCTATAAGAGTTCAACCTACCATTATAGGAAAACGTGTTTTCGTGAAGAAATCATGACAAACTAACACAAAATGAAGATTTCATTATAACTTGACATTCTGAGTTTATTTCATGAAACCTGCGCTTCTCCTACAAGAGTTCGACCTACCATTTTAGGAAAACGTGTTTTCGTGAAGAAATCATGACAAACTAACACAAAATGAAGATTTCATTATAACTTGACATTCTGAGTTGTTTTCATGAAACCTGCGCTTCCCCTACAAGAGTTCAACCTACCATTATAGGAAAACGTGTTTTCGTGAAGAAATCATGACAAACATACACAAAATGAAGATTTCATTATGACTTGACATTCTGAGTTGTTTTCATGAAACCTGCGCTTCCCCTACAAGAGTTCAACCTACCATTATAGGAAAACGTGTTTTCGTGAAGAAATCATGACAAACTAACACAAAATGAAGATTTCATTATAACTTGACATTCTGAGTTGTTTTCATGAAACCTGCGCTTCCCCTATAAGAGTTCAACCTACCATTATAGGAAAACGTGTTTTCGTGAAGAAATCATGACAAACTAACACAAAATGAAGATTTCATTATAACTTGACATTCTGAGTTGTTTTCATGATACCTGCGCTTCCCCTACAAGAGTTCGACCTACCATTATAGGAAAACGTGTTTTCGTGAAGAAATCATGACAAAGTAACACAAAATGAATATTTCATTATAACTTGACATTCTGAGTTTATTTCATGAAACCTGCGCTTCTCCTACAAGAGTTCGACCTACCATTACAGGAAAACGTGTTTTCGTGAAGAAATCATGACAAACTAACACAAAATGAAGATTTCATTATAACTTGACATTCTGAGTTGTTTTCATGAAACCTGCGCTTCCCCTACAAGAGTTCAACCTACCATTATAGGAAAACGTGTTTTCGTGAAGAAATCATGACAAACTAACACAAAATGAAGATTTCATTATAACTTGACATTCTGAGTTGTTTTCATGAAACCTGCGCTTCCCGTATAAGAGTTCAACCTACCATTATAGGAAAACGTGTTTTCGTGAAGAAATCATGACAAACTAACACAAAATGAAGATTTCATTATAACTTGACATTCTGAGTTGTTTTCATGAAACCTGCGCTTCCCCTATAAGAGTTCAACCTACCATTATAGGAAAACGTGTTTTCGTGAAGAAATCATGACAAACTAACACAAAATGAAGATTTCATTATAACTTGACATTCTGAGTTTATTTCATGAAACCTGCGCTTCTCCTACAAGAGTTCGACCTACCATTTTAGGAAAACGTGTTTTCGTGAAGAAATCATGACAAACTAACACAAAATGAAGATTTCATTATAACTTGACATTCTGAGTTGTTTTCATGAAACCTGCGCTTCCCGTATAAGAGTTCAACCTACCATTATAGGAAAACGTGTTTTCGTGAAGAAATCATGACAAACTAACACAAAATGAAGATTTCATTATAACTTGACATTCTGAGTTCATTTCATGAAACCTGCGCTTCCCCTATAAGAGTTCGACGTAACATTATAGGAAAACGTGTTTTCGTGAAGAAATCATGACAAACTAACACAAAATGAAGATTTCATTATAACTTGACATTCTGAGTTCATTTCATGAAACCTGCGCTTCCCCTACAAGAGTTCGACCTACCATTATAGGAAAACGTGTTTTCGTGAAGAAATCATGACAAACTAACACAAAATGAAGATTTCATTATAACTTGACATTCTGAGTTGTTTTCATGAAACCTGCGCTTCCCCTACAAGAGTTCGACCTACCATTATAGGAAAACGTGTTTTCGTGAAGAAATCATGACAAACTAACACAAAATGAAGATTTCATTATAACTTGACATTCTGAGTTGTTTTCATGAAACCTGCGCTTCCCCTACAAGAGTTCAACCTACCATTATAGGAAAACGTGTTTTCGTGAAGAAATCATGACAAACTAACACAAAATGAAGATTTCATTATGACTTGACATTCTGAGTTGTTTTCATGAAACCTGCGCTTCCCCTACAAGAGTTCAACCTACCATTATAGGAAAACGTGTTTTCGTGAAGAAATCATGACAAACTAACACAAAATGAAGATTTCATTATAACTTGACATTCTGAGTTGTTTTCATGAAACCTGCGCTTCCCCTATAAGAGTTCAACCTACCATTATAGGAAAACGTGTTTTCGTGAAGAAATCATGACAAACTAACACAAAATGAAGATTTCATTATAACTTGACATTCTGAGTTGTTTTCATGAAACCTGCGCTTCCCCTATAAGAGTTCAACCTACCATTATAGGAAAACGTGTTTTCGTGAAGAAATCATGACAAACTAACACAAAATGAAGATTTCATTATAACTTGACATTCTGAGTTGTTTTCATGAAACCTGCGCTTCCCCTACAAGAGTTCAACCTACCATTATAGGAAAACGTGTTTTCGTGAAGAAATCATGACAAACTAACACAAAATGAAGATTTCATTATAACTTGACATTCTGAGTTGTTTTCATGAAACCTGCGCTTCCCCTACAAGAGTTCAACCTACCATTATAGGAAAACGTGTTTTCGTGAAGAAATCATGACAAACTAACACAAAATGAAGATTTCATTATAACTTGACATTCTGAGTTGTTTTCATGAAACCTGCGCTTCCCCTACAAGAGTTCGACCTACCATTATAGGAAAACGTGTTTTCGTGAAGAAATCATGACAAACTAACACAAAATGAAGATTTCATTATAACTTGACATTCTGAGTTGTTTTCATGAAACCTGCGCTTCCCCTACAAGAGTTCGACCTACCATTATAGGAAAACGTGTTTTCGTGAAGAAATCATGACAAACTAACACAAAATGAAGATTTCATTATAACTTGACATTCTGAGTTGTTTTCATGAAACCTGCGCTTCCCCTACAAGAGTTCAACCTACCATTATAGGAAAACGTGTTTTCGTGAAGAAATCATGACAAACTAACACAAAATGAAGATTTCATTATAACTTGACATTCTGAGTTGTTTTCATGATACCTGCGCTTCCCCTACAAGAGTTCAACCTACCATTATAGGAAAACGTGTTTTCGTGAAGAAATCATGACAAACTAACACAAAATGAAGATTTCATTATAACTTGACATTCTGAGTTGATTTCATGATACCTGCGCTTCCCCTACAAGAGTTCAACCTACCATTATAGGAAAACGTGTTTTCGTGAAGAAATCATGACAAACTAACACAAAATTAAGATTTCATTATAACTTGACATTCTGAGTTGTTTTCATGAAACCTGCGCTTCCCCTACAAGAGTTCAACCTACCATTATAGGAAAACGTGTTTTCGTGAAGAAATCATGACAAACTAACACAAAATGAAGATTTCATTATAACTTGACATTCTGAGTTGTTTTCATGAAACCTGCGCTTCCCCTATAAGAGTTCAACCTACCATTATAGGAAAACGTGTTTTCGTGAAGAAATCATGACAAACTAACACAAAATGAAGATTTCATTATAACTTGACATTCTGAGTTGTTTTCATGATACCTGCGCTTCCCCTACAAGAGTTCGACCTACCATTATAGGAAAACGTGTTTTCGTGAAGAAATCATGACAAAGTAACACAAAATGAATATTTCATTATAACTTGACATTCTGAGTTTATTTCATGAAACCTGCGCTTCTCCTACAAGAGTTCGACCTACCATTACAGGAAAACGTGTTTTCGTGAAGAAATCATGACAAACTAACACAAGATGAAGATTTCATTATAACTTGACATTCTGAGTTGTTTTCATGAAACCTGCGCTTCCCCTACAAGAGTTCAACCTACCATTATAGGAAAACGTGTTTTCGTGAAGAAATCATGACAAACTAACACAAAATGAAGATTTCATTATAACTTGACATTCTGAGTTGTTTTCATGAAACCTGCGCTTCCCGTATAAGAGTTCAACCTACCATTATAGGAAAACGTGTTTTCGTGAAGAAATCATGACAAACTAACACAAAATGAAGATTTCATTATAACTTGACATTCTGAGTTGTTTTCATGAAACCTGCGCTTCCCCTATAAGAGTTCAACCTACCATTATAGGAAAACGTGTTTTCGTGAAGAAATCATGACAAACTAACACAAAATGAAGATTTCATTATAACTTGACATTCTGAGTTTATTTCATGAAACCTGCGCTTCTCCTACAAGAGTTCGACCTACCATTTTAGGAAAACGTGTTTTCGTGAAGAAATCATGACAAACTAACACAAAATGAAGATTTCATTATAACTTGACATTCTGAGTTGTTTTCATGAAACCTGCGCTTCCCGTATAAGAGTTCAACCTACCATTATAGGAAAACGTGTTTTCGTGAAGAAATCATGACAAAGTAACACAAAATGAAGATTTCATTATAACTTGACATTCTGAGTTGTTTTCATGAAACCTGCGCTTCCCCTATTAGAGTTCGACCTACCATTATAGGAAAACGTGTTTTCGTGAAGAAATCATGACAAACTAACACAAAATGAAGATTTCATTATAACTTGACATTCTGAGTTCATTTCATGAAACCTGCGCTTCCCCTATTAGAGTTCGACGTAACATTATAGGAAAACGTGTTTTCGTGAAGAAATCTTGACAAACTAAAACAAAATGAAGATTTCATTATAACTTGACATTCTGAGTTCATTTCATGAATCCTGCGCTTCCCCTATAACAGTTCGACGTAACATTATAGGAAAATGTGTTTTCGTGAAGAAATCATGACAAACTAACACAAAATGAAGATTTCATTATAACTTGACATTCTGAGTTCATTTCATGAAACCTGCGCTTCCCCTATAAGAGTTCGACGTAACATTATAGGAAAACGTGTTTTCGTGAAGAAATCATGACAAACTAACACAAAATGAAGATTTCATTATAACTTGACATTCTGAGTTCATTTCATGAAACCTGCGCTTCCCCTATTAGAGTTCGATGTAACATTATAGGAAAACGTGTTTTCGTGAAGAAATCATGACAAACTAACACAAAATGAAGGTTTCATTATAACTTGACATTCTGAGTTCATTTCATGAAACCTGCGCTTCCCCTATTAGAGTTCGACGTAACATTATAGGAAAACGTGTTTTCGTGAAGAAATCTTGACAAACTAAAACAAAATGAAGATTTCATTATAACTTGACATTCTGAGTTCATTTCATGAATCCTGCGCTTCCCCTATAACAGTTCGACGTAACATTATAGGAAAACGTGTTTCCGTGAAGAAATCATGACAAACTAACACAAAATGAAGATTTCATTATAACTTGACATTCTGAGTTCATTTCATGAAACCTGCGCTTCCCCTATTAGAGTTCGACGTAACATTATAGGAAAATGTGTTTTCGTGAAGAAATCATGACAAACTAACACAAAATGAAGGTTGCATTATAACTTGACATTCTGAGTTCATTTCATGAAACCTGCGCTTCCCCTATTAGAGTTCGACGTAACATTATAGGAAAACGTGTTTTCGTGAAGAAATCATGACAAACTAACACAAAATGAAGATTTCTTTATAACTTGACATTCTGAGTTGTTTTCATGAAACCTGCGCTTCCCCTATAAGAGTTCAACCTACCATTATAGGAAAACGTGTTTTCGTGAAGAAATCATGACAAGCTAACACAAAATGAAGATTTCATTATAACTTGACATTCTGAGTTGTTTTCATGAAACCTGCGCTTCCCCTACAAGAGTTCGACCTACCATTATAGGAAAACGTGTTTTCGTGAAGAAATCATGACAAACTAACACAAAATGAAGATTTCATTATAACTTGACATTCTGAGTTGTTTTCATGAAACCTGCGCTTCCCCTACAAGAGTTCGACCTACCATTATAGGAAAACGTGTTTTCGTGAAGAAATCATGACAAACTAACACAAAATGAAGATTTCATTATAACTTGACATTCTGAGTTGTTTTCATGAAACCTGCGCTTCCCCTATAAGAGTTCGACCTACCATTATAGGAAAACGTGTTTTCGTGAAGAAATCATGACAAACTAACACAAAATGAAGATTTCATTATAACTTGACATTCTGAGTTGTTTTCATGAAACCTGCGCTTCCCCTATAAGAGTTCAACCTACCATTATAGGAAAACGTGTTTTCGTGAAGAAATCATGACAAACTAACACAAAATGAAGATTTCATTATAACTTGACATTCTGAGTTGTTTTCATGAAACCTGCGCTTCCCCTATAAGAGTTCAACCTACCATTATAGGAAAACGTGTTTTCGTGAAGAAATCATGACAAACTAACACAAAATGAAGATTTCATTATAACTTGACATTCTGAGTTTATTTCATGAAACCTGCGCTTCTCCTACAAGAGTTCGACCTACCATTTTAGGAAAACGTGTTTTCGTGAAGAAATCATGACAAACTAACACAAAATGAAGATTCCATTATAACTTGACATTCTGAGTTGTTTTCATGAAACCTGCGCTTCCCCTACAAGAGTTCAACCTACCATTATAGGAAAACGTGTTTTCGTGAAGAAATCATGACAAACTAACACAAAATGAAGATTTCATTATAACTTGACATTCTGAGTTGTTTTCATGAAACCTGCGCTTCCCCTATAAGAGTTCAACCTACCATTATAGGAAAACGTGTTTTCGTGAAGAAATCATGACAAACTAACACAAAATGAAGATTTCATTATAACTTGACATTCTGAGTTGTTTTCATGAAACCTGCGCTTCCCCTACAAGAGTTCAACCTACCATTATAGGAAAACGTGTTTTCGTGAAGAAATCATGACAAACTAACACAAACTGAAGATTTCATTATAACTTGACATTCTGAGTTGTTTTCATGAAACCTGCGCTTCCCCTACAAGAGTTCAACCTACCATTATAGGAAAACGTGTTTTCGTGAAGAAATCATGACAAACTAACACAAAATGAAGATTTCATTATAACTTGACATTCTGAGTTGTTTTCATGAAACCTGCGCTTCCCCTACAAGAGTTCAACCTACCATTATAGGAAAACGTGTTTTCGTGAAGAAATCATGACAAACTAACACAAAATGAAGATTTCATTATAACTTGACATTCTGAGTTGTTTTCATGAAACCTGCGCTTCCCCTACAAGAGTTCGACCTACCATTATAGGAAAACGTGTTTTCGTGAAGAAATCATGACAAACTAACACAAAATGAAGATTTCATTATAACTTGACATTCTGAGTTGTTTTCATGAAACCTGCGCTTCCCCTATAAGAGTTCAACCTACCATTATAGGAAAACGTGTTTTCGTGAAGAAATCATGACAAACTAACACAAAATGAAGATTTCATTATAACTTGACATTCTGAGTTGTTTTCATGAAACCTGCGCTTCCCCTATAAGAGTTCAACCTACCATTATAGGAAAACGTGTTTTCGTGAAGAAATCATGACAAACTAACACAAAATGAAGATTTCATTATAACTTGACATTCTGAGTTGTTTTCATGAAACCTGCGCTTCCCCTATAAGAGTTCAACCTACCATTATAGGAAAACGTGTTTTCGTGAAGAAATCATGACAAACTAACACAAAATGAAGATTTCATTATAACTTGACATTCTGAGTTTATTTCATGAAACCTGCGCTTCTCCTACAAGAGTTCGACCTACCATTTTAGGAAAACGTGTTTTCGTGAAGAAATCATGACAAACTAACACAAAATGAAGATTTCATTATAACTTGACATTCTGAGTTGTTTTCATGAAACCTGCGCTTCCCCTACAAGAGTTCAACCTACCATTATAGGAAAACGTGTTTTCGTGAAGAAATCATGACAAACATACACAAAATGAAGATTTCATTATGACTTGACATTCTGAGTTGTTTTCATGAAACCTGCGCTTCCCCTACAAGAGTTCAACCTACCATTATAGGAAAACGTGTTTTCGTGAAGAAATCATGACAAACTAACACAAAATGAAGATTTCATTATAACTTGACATTCTGAGTTGTTTTCATGAAACCTGCGCTTCCCCTATAAGAGTTCAACCTACCATTATAGGAAAACGTGTTTTCGTGAAGAAATCATGACAAACTAACACAAAATGAAGATTTCATTATAACTTGACATTCTGAGTTTATTTCATGAAACCTGCGCTTCTCCTACAAGAGTTCGACCTACCATTTTAGGAAAACGTGTTTTCGTGAAGAAATCATGACAAACTAACACAAAATGAAGATTCCATTATAACTTGACATTCTGAGTTGTTTTCATGAAACCTGCGCTTCCCCTACAAGAGTTCAACCTACCATTATAGGAAAACGTGTTTTCGTGAAGAAATCATGACAAACTAACACAAAATGAAGATTTCATTATAACTTGACATTCTGAGTTGTTTTCATGAAACCTGCGCTTCCCCTACAAGAGTTCAACCTACCATTATAGGAAAACGTGTTTTCGTGAAGAAATCATGACAAACTAACACAAACTGAAGATTTCATTATAACTTGACATTCTGAGTTGTTTTCATGAAACCTGCGCTTCCCCTACAAGAGTTCAACCTACCATTATAGGAAAACGTGTTTTCGTGAAGAAATCATGACAAACTAACACAAAATGAAGATTTCATTATAACTTGACATTCTGAGTTGTTTTCATGAAACCTGCGCTTCCCCTACAAGAGTTCAACCTACCATTATAGGAAAACGTGTTTTCGTGAAGAAATCATGACAAACTAACACAAAATGAAGATTTCATTATAACTTGACATTCTGAGTTGTTTTCATGAAACCTGCGCTTCCCCTACAAGAGTTCGACCTACCATTATAGGAAAACGTGTTTTCGTGAAGAAATCATGACAAACTAACACAAAATGAAGATTTCATTATAACTTGACATTCTGAGTTGTTTTCATGAAACCTGCGCTTCCCCTATAAGAGTTCAACCTACCATTATAGGAAAACGTGTTTTCGTGAAGAAATCATGACAAACTAACACAAAATGAAGATTTCATTATAACTTGACATTCTGAGTTGTTTTCATGAAACCTGCGCTTCCCCTATAAGAGTTCAACCTACCATTATAGGAAAACGTGTTTTCGTGAAGAAATCATGACAAACTAACACAAAATGAAGATTTCATTATAACTTGACATTCTGAGTTGTTTTCATGAAACCTGCGCTTCCCCTATAAGAGTTCAACCTACCATTATAGGAAAACGTGTTTTCGTGAAGAAATCATGACAAACTAACACAAAATGAAGATTTCATTATAACTTGACATTCTGAGTTTATTTCATGAAACCTGCGCTTCTCCTACAAGAGTTCGACCTACCATTTTAGGAAAACGTGTTTTCGTGAAGAAATCATGACAAACTAACACAAAATGAAGATTTCATTATAACTTGACATTCTGAGTTGTTTTCATGAAACCTGCGCTTCCCCTACAAGAGTTCAACCTACCATTATAGGAAAACGTGTTTTCGTGAAGAAATCATGACAAACATACACAAAATGAAGATTTCATTATGACTTGACATTCTGAGTTGTTTTCATGAAACCTGCGCTTCCCCTACAAGAGTTCAACCTACCATTATAGGAAAACGTGTTTTCGTGAAGAAATCATGACAAACTAACACAAAATGAAGATTTCATTATAACTTGACATTCTGAGTTGTTTTCATGAAACCTGCGCTTCCCCTATAAGAGTTCAACCTACCATTATAGGAAAACGTGTTTTCGTGAAGAAATCATGACAAACTAACACAAAATGAAGATTTCATTATAACTTGACATTCTGAGTTGTTTTCATGAAACCTGCGCTTCCCCTACAAGAGTTCAACCTACCATTATAGGAAAACGTGTTTTCGTGAAGAAATCATGACAAACTAACACAAAATGAAGATTTCATTATAACTTGACATTCTGAGTTGTTTTCATGAAACCTGCGCTTCCCCTACAAGAGTTCGACCTACCATTATAGGAAAACGTGTTTTCGTGAAGAAATCATGACAAACTAACACAAAATGAAGATTTCATTATAACTTGACATTCTGAGTTGTTTTCATGAAACCTGCGCTTCCCCTACAAGAGTTCGACCTACCATTATAGGAAAACGTGTTTTCGTGAAGAAATCATGACAAACTAACACAAAATGAAGATTTCATTATAACTTGACATTCTGAGTTGTTTTCATGATACCTGCGCTTCCCCTACAAGAGTTCGACCTACCATTATAGGAAAACGTGTTTTCGTGAAGAAATCATGACAAACTAACACAAAATGAAGATTTCATTATAACTTGACATTCTGAGTTGATTTCATGATACCTGCGCTTCCCCTACAAGAGTTCAACCTACCATTATAGGAAAACGTGTTTTCGTGAAGAAATCATGACAAACTAACACAAAATGAAGATTTCATTATAACTTGACATTCTGAGTTGTTTTCATGATACCTGCGCTTCCCCTACAAGAGTTCAACCTACCATTATAGGAAAACGTGTTTTCGTGAAGAAATCATGACAAACTAACACAAAATGAAGATTTCATTATAACTTGACATTCTGAGTTGATTTCATGATACCTGCGCTTCCCCTACAAGAGTTCGACCTACCATTATAGGAAAACGTGTTTTCGTGAAGAAATCATGACAAACTAACACAAAATGAAGATTTCATTATAACTTGACATTCTGAGTTGTTTTCATGAAACCTGCGCTTCCCCTACAAGAGTTCAACCTACCATTATAGGAAAACGTGTTTTCGTGAAGAAATCATGACAAACTAACACAAAATGAAGATTTCATTATAACTTGACATTCTGAGTTGTTTTCATGAAACCTGCGCTTCCCCTATAAGAGTTCAACCTACCATTATAGGAAAACGTGTTTTCGTGAAGAAATCATGACAAACTAACACAAAATGAAGATTTCATTATAACTTGACATTCTGAGTTGTTTTCATGATACCTGCGCTTCCCCTACAAGAGTTCGACCTACCATTATAGGAAAACGTGTTTTCGTGAAGAAATCATGACAAAGTAACACAAAATGAATATTTCATTATAACTTGACATTCTGAGTTTATTTCATGAAACCTGCGCTTCTCCTACAAGAGTTCGACCTACCATTACAGGAAAACGTGTTTTCGTGAAGAAATCATGACAAACTAACACAAAATGAAGATTTCATTATAACTTGACATTCTGAGTTGTTTTCATGAAACCTGCGCTTCCCCTACAAGAGTTCAACCTACCATTATAGGAAAACGTGTTTTCGTGAAGAAATCATGACAAACTAACACAAAATGAAGATTTCATTATAACTTGACATTCTGAGTTGTTTTCATGAAACCTGCGCTTCCCGTATAAGAGTTCAACCTACCATTATAGGAAAACGTGTTTTCGTGAAGAAATCATGACAAACTAACACAAAATGAAGATTTCATTATAACTTGACATTCTGAGTTGTTTTCATGAAACCTGCGCTTCCCCTATAAGAGTTCAACCTACCATTATAGGAAAACGTGTTTTCGTGAAGAAATCATGACAAACTAACACAAAATGAAGATTTCATTATAACTTGACATTCTGAGTTTATTTCATGAAACCTGCGCTTCTCCTACAAGAGTTCGACCTACCATTTTAGGAAAACGTGTTTTCGTGAAGAAATCATGACAAACTAACACAAAATGAAGATTTCATTATAACTTGACATTCTGAGTTTATTTCATGAAACCTGCGCTTCTCCTACAAGAGTTCGACCTACCATTTTAGGAAAACGTGTTTTCGTGAAGAAATCATGACAAACTAACACAAAATGAAGATTCCATTATAACTTGACATTCTGAGTTATTTTCATGAAACCTGCGCTTCCCCTACAAGAGTTCAACCTACCATTATAGGAAAACGTGTTTTCGCGAAGAAATCATGACAAACTAACACAAAATGAAGATTTCATTATAACTTGACATTCTGAGTTGTTTTCATGAAACCTGCGCTTCCCCTATAAGAGTTCAACCTACCATTATAGGAAAACGTGTTTTCGTGAAGAAATCATGACAAACTAACACAAAATGAAGATTTCATTATAACTTGACATTCTGAGTTGTTTTCATGAAACCTGCGCTTCCCCTACAAGAGTTCAACCTACCATTATAGGAAAACGTGTTTTCGTGAAGAAATCATGACAAACTAACACAAAATGAAGATTTCATTATAACTTGACATTCTGAGTTGTTTTCATGAAACCTGCGCTTCCCCTACAAGAGTTCAACCTACCATTATAGGAAAACGTGTTTTCGTGAAGAAATCATGACAAACTAACACAAAATGAAGATTTCATTATAACTTGACATTCTGAGTTGTTTTCATGAAACCTGCGCTTCCCCTACAAGAGTTCAACCTACCATTATAGGAAAACGTGTTTTCGTGAAGAAATCATGACAAACTAACACAAAATGAAGATTTCATTATAACTTGACATTCTGAGTTGTTTTCATGAAACCTGCGCTTCCCCTACAAGAGTTCAACCTACCATTATAGGAAAACGTGTTTTCGTGAAGAAATCATGACAAACTAACACAAAATGAAGATTTCATTATAACTTGACATTCTGAGTTGTTTTCATGAAACCTGCGCTTCCCCTACAAGAGTTCGACCTACCATTATAGGAAAACGTGTTTTCGTGAAGAAATCATGACAAACTAACACAAAATGAAGATTTCATTATAACTTGACATTCTGAGTTGTTTTCATGAAACCTGCGCTTCCCCTATAAGAGTTCAACCTACCATTATAGGAAAACGTGTTTTCGTGAAGAAATCATGACAAACTAACACAAAATGAAGATTTCATTATAACTTGACATTCTGAGTTGTTTTCATGAAACCTGCGCTTCCCCTATAAGAGTTCAACCTACCATTATAGGAAAACGTGTTTTCGTGAAGAAATCATGACAAACTAACACAAAATGAAGATTTCATTATAACTTGACATTCTGAGTTGTTTTCATGAAACCTGCGCTTCCCCTATAAGAGTTCAACCTACCATTATAGGAAAACGTGTTTTCGTGAAGAAATCATGACAAACTAACACAAAATGAAGATTTCATTATAACTTGACATTCTGAGTTTATTTCATGAAACCTGCGCTTCTCCTACAAGAGTTCGACCTACCATTTTAGGAAAACGTGTTTTCGTGAAGAAATCATGACAAACTAACACAAAATGAAGATTTCATTATAACTTGACATTCTGAGTTGTTTTCATGAAACCTGCGCTTCCCCTACAAGAGTTCAACCTACCATTATAGGAAAACGTGTTTTCGTGAAGAAATCATGACAAACATACACAAAATGAAGATTTCATTATGACTTGACATTCTGAGTTGTTTTCATGAAACCTGCGCTTCCCCTACAAGAGTTCAACCTACCATTATAGGAAAACGTGTTTTCGTGAAGAAATCATGACAAACTAACACAAAATGAAGATTTCATTATAACTTGACATTCTGAGTTGTTTTCATGAAACCTGCGCTTCCCCTATAAGACTTCAACCTACCATTATAGGAAAACGTGTTTTCGTGAAGAAATCATGACAAACTAACACAAAATGAAGATTTCATTATAACTTGACATTCTGAGTTGTTTTCATGAAACCTGCGCTTCCCCTACAAGAGTTCAACCTACCATTATAGGAAAACGTGTTTTCGTGAAGAAATCATGACAAACTAACACAAAATGAAGATTTCATTATAACTTGACATTCTGAGTTGTTTTCATGAAACCTGCGCTTCCCCTACAAGAGTTCGACCTACCATTATAGGAAAACGTGTTTTCGTGAAGAAATCATGACAAACTAACACAAAATGAAGATTTCATTATAACTTGACATTCTGAGTTGTTTTCATGAAACCTGCGCTTCCCCTACAAGAGTTCGACCTACCATTATAGGAAAACGTGTTTTCGTGAAGAAATCATGACAAACTAACACAAAATGAAGATTTCATTATAACTTGACATTCTGAGTTGTTTTCATGATACCTGCGCTTCCCCTACAAGAGTTCGACCTACCATTATAGGAAAACGTGTTTTCGTGAAGAAATCATGACAAACTAACACAAAATGAAGATTTCATTATAACTTGACATTCTGAGTTGATTTCATGATACCTGCGCTTCCCCTACAAGAGTTCAACCTACCATTATAGGAAAACGTGTTTTCGTGAAGAAATCATGACAAACTAACACAAAATGAAGATTTCATTATAACTTGACATTCTGAGTTGTTTTCATGATACCTGCGCTTCCCCTACAAGAGTTCAACCTACCATTATAGGAAAACGTGTTTTCGTGAAGAAATCATGACAAACTAACACAAAATGAAGATTTCATTATAACTTGACATTCTGAGTTGATTTCATGATACCTGCGCTTCCCCTACAAGAGTTCGACCTACCATTATAGGAAAACGTGTTTTCGTGAAGAAATCATGACAAACTAACACAAAATGAAGATTTCATTATAACTTGACATTCTGAGTTGTTTTCATGAAACCTGCGCTTCCCCTACAAGAGTTCAACCTACCATTATAGGAAAACGTGTTTTCGTGAAGAAATCATGACAAACTAACACAAAATGAAGATTTCATTATAACTTGACATTCTGAGTTGTTTTCATGAAACCTGCGCTTCCCCTATAAGAGTTCAACCTACCATTATAGGAAAACGTGTTTTCGTGAAGAAATCATGACAAACTAACACAAAATGAAGATTTCATTATAACTTGACATTCTGAGTTGTTTTCATGATACCTGCGCTTCCCCTACAAGAGTTCGACCTACCATTATAGGAAAACGTGTTTTCGTGAAGAAATCATGACAAAGTAACACAAAATGAATATTTCATTATAACTTGACATTCTGAGTTTATTTCATGAAACCTGCGCTTCTCCTACAAGAGTTCGACCTACCATTACAGGAAAACGTGTTTTCGTGAAGAAATCATGACAAACTAACACAAAATGAAGATTTCATTATAACTTGACATTCTGAGTTGTTTTCATGAAACCTGCGCTTCCCCTACAAGAGTTCAACCTACCATTATAGGAAAACGTGTTTTCGTGAAGAAATCATGACAAACTAACACAAAATGAAGATTTCATTATAACTTGACATTCTGAGTTGTTTTCATGAAACCTGCGCTTCCCGTATAAGAGTTCAACCTACCATTATAGGAAAACGTGTTTTCGTGAAGAAATCATGACAAACTAACACAAAATGAAGATTTCATTATAACTTGACATTCTGAGTTGTTTTCATGAAACCTGCGCTTCCCCTATAAGAGTTCAACCTACCATTATAGGAAAACGTGTTTTCGTGAAGAAATCATGACAAACTAACACAAAATGAAGATTTCATTATAACTTGACATTCTGAGTTTATTTCATGAAACCTGCGCTTCTCCTACAAGAGTTCGACCTACCATTTTAGGAAAACGTGTTTTCGTGAAGAAATCATGACAAACTAACACAAAATGAAGATTTCATTATAACTTGACATTCTGAGTTGTTTTCATGAAACCTGCGCTTCCCGTATAAGAGTTCAACCTACCATTATAGGAAAACGTGTTTTCGTGAAGAAATCATGACAAAGTAACACAAAATGAAGATTTCATTATAACTTGACATTCTGAGTTGTTTTCATGAAACCTGCGCTTCCCCTATTAGAGTTCGACCTACCATTATAGGAAAACGTGTTTTCGTGAAGAAATCATGACAAACTAACACAAAATGAAGATTTCATTATAACTTGACATTCTGAGTTCATTTCATGAAACCTGCGCTTCCCCTATTAGAGTTCGACGTAACATTATAGGAAAACGTGTTTTCGTGAAGAAATCTTGACAAACTAAAACAAAATGAAGATTTCATTATAACTTGACATTCTGGAGTTCATTTCATGAATCCTGCGCTTCCCCTATAACAGTTCGACGTAACATTATAGGAAAATGTGTTTTCGTGAAGAAATCATGACAAACTAACACAAAATGAAGATTTCATTATAACTTGACATTCTCAGTTCATTTCATGAAACCTGCGCTTCCCCTATAAGAGTTCGACGTAACATTATAGGAAAACGTGTTTTCGTGAAGAAATCATGACAAACTAACACAAAATGAAGATTTCATTATAACTTGACATTCTGAGTTCATTTCATGAAACCTGCGCTTCCCCTATTAGAGTTCGATGTAACATTATAGGAAAACGTGTTTTCGTGAAGAAATCATGACAAACTAACACAAAATGAAGGTTTCATTATAACTTGACATTCTGAGTTTATTTCATGAAACCTGCGCTTCCCCTATTAGAGTTCGACGTAACATTATAGGAAAACGTGTTTTCGTGAAGAAATCTTGACAAACTAAAACAAAATGAAGATTTCATTATAACTTGACATTCTGAGTTCATTTCATGAATCCTGCGCTTCCCCTATAACAGTTCGACGTAACATTATATGAAAACGTGTTTCCGTGAAGAAATCATGACAAACTAACACAAAATGAAGATTTCATTATAACTTGACATTCTGAGTTCATTTCATGAAACCTGCGCTTCCCCTATTAGAGTTCGACGTAACATTATAGGAAAATGTGTTTTCGTGAAGAAATCATGACAAACTAACACAAAATGAAGGTTTCATTATAACTTGACATTCTGAGTTCATTTCATGAAACCTGCGCTTCCCCTATTAGAGTTCGACGTAACATTATAGGAAAACGTGTTTTCGTGAAGAAATCATGACAAACTAACACAAAATGAAGATTTCTTTATAACTTGACATTCTGAGTTGTTTTCATGAAACCTGCGCTTCCCCTATAAGAGTTCAACCTACCATTATAGGAAAACGTGTTTTCGTGAAGAAATCATGACAAGCTAACACAAAATGAAGATTTCATTATAACTTGACATTCTGAGTTGTTTTCATGAAACCTGCGCTTCCCCTATAAGAGTTCAACCTACCATTATAGGAAAACGTGTTTTCGTGAAGAAATCATGACAAACTAACACAAAATGAAGATTTCATTATAACTTGACATTCTGAGTTGTTTTCATGAAACCTGCGCTTCCCCTATAAGAGTTCAACCTACCATTATAGGAAAACGTGTTTTCGTGAAGAAATCATGACAAACTAACACAAAATGAAGATTTCATTATAACTTGACATTCTGAGTTGTTTTCATGAAACCTGCGCTTCCCCTACAAGAGTTCGACCTACCATTATAGGAAAACGTGTTTTCGTGAAGAAATCATGACAAACTAACACAAAATGAAGATTTCATTATAACTTGACATTCTGAGTTGTTTTCATGAAACCTGCGCTTCCCCTACAAGAGTTCGACCTACCATTATAGGAAAACGTGTTTTCGTGAAGAAATCATGACAAACTAACACAAAATGAAGATTTCATTATAACTTGACATTCTGAGTTGTTTTCATGAAACCTGCGCTTCCCCTATAAGAGTTCAACCTACCATTATAGGAAAACGTGTTTTCGTGAAGAAATCATGACAAACTAACACAAAATGAAGATTTCATTATAACTTGACATTCTGAGTTGTTTTCATGAAACCTGCGCTTCCCCTATAAGAGTTCAACCTACCATTATAGGAAAACGTGTTTTCGTGAAGAAATCATGACAAACTAACACAAAATGAAGATTTCATTATAACTTGACATTCTGAGTTGTTTTCATGAAACCTGCGCTTCCCCTATAAGAGTTCAACCTACCATTATAGGAAAACGTGTTTTCGTGAAGAAATCATGACAAACTAACACAAAATGAAGATTTCATTATAACTTGACATTCTGAGTTGTTTTCATGATACCTGCGCTTCCCCTACAAGAGTTCGACCTACCATTATAGGAAAACGTGTTTTCGTGAAGAAATCATGACAAAGTAACACAAAATGAATATTTCATTATAACTTGACATTCTGAGTTTATTTCATGAAACCTGCGCTTCTCCTACAAGAGTTCGACCTACCATTACAGGAAAACGTGTTTTCGTGAAGAAATCATGACAAACTAACACAAAATGAAGATTTCATTATAACTTGACATTCTGAGTTGTTTTCATGAAACCTGCGCTTCCCCTACAAGAGTTCAACCTACCATTATAGGAAAACGTGTTTTCGTGAAGAAATCATGACAAACTAACACAAAATGAAGATTTCATTATAACTTGACATTCTGAGTTGTTTTCATGAAACCTGCGCTTCCCGTATAAGAGTTCAACCTACCATTATAGGAAAACGTGTTTTCGTGAAGAAATCATGACAAACTAACACAAAATGAAGATTTCATTATAACTTGACATTCTGAGTTGTTTTCATGAAACCTGCGCTTCCCGTATAAGAGTTCAACCTACCATTATAGGAAAACGTGTTTTCGTGAAGAAATCATGACAAACTAACACAAAATGAAGATTTCATTATAACTTGACATTCTGAGTTGTTTTCATGAAACCTGCGCTTCCCCTATAAGAGTTCAACCTACCATTATAGGAAAACGTGTTTTCGTGAAGAAATCATGACAAACTAACACAAAATGAAGATTTCATTATAACTTGACATTCTGAGTTTATTTCATGAAACCTGCGCTTCTCCTACAAGAGTTCGACCTACCATTTTAGGAAAACGTGTTTTCGTGAAGAAATCATGACAAACTAACACAAAATGAAGATTTCATTATAACTTGACATTCTGAGTTGTTTTCATGAAACCTGCGCTTCCCCTATAAGAGTTCAACCTACCATTATAGGAAAACGTGTTTTCGTGAAGAAATCATGACAAACTAACACAAAATGAAGATTTCATTATAACTTGACATTCTGAGTTCATTTCATGAAACCTGCGCTTCCCCTATTAGAGTTCGACGTAACATTATAGGAAAACGTGTTTTCGTGAAGAAATCTTGACAAACTAAAACAAAATGAAGATTTCATTATAACTTGACATTCTGAGTTCATTTCATGAATCCTGCGCTTCCCCTATAACAGTTCGACGTAACATTATAGGAAAATGTGTTTTCGTGAAGAAATCATGACAAACTAACACAAAATGAAGATTTCATTATAACTTGACATTCTCAGTTCATTTCATGAAACCTGCGCTTCCCCTATAAGAGTTCGACGTAACATTATAGGAAAACGTGTTTTCGTGAAGAAATCATGACAAACTAACACAAAATGAAGATTTCATTATAACTTGACATTCTGAGTTCATTTCATGAAACCTGCGCTTCCCCTATTAGAGTTCGATGTAACATTATAGGAAAACGTGTTTTCGTGAAGAAATCATGACAAACTAACACAAAATGAAGGTTTCATTATAACTTGACATTCTGAGTTCATTTCATGAAACCTGCGCTTCCCCTATTAGAGTTCGACGTAACATTATAGGAAAACGTGTTTTCGTGAAGAAATCTTGACAAACTAAAACAAAATGAAGATTTCATTATAACTTGACATTCTGAGTTCATTTCATGAATCCTGCGCTTCCCCTATAACAGTTCGACGTAACATTATAGGAAAACGTGTTTCCGTGAAGAAATCATGACAAACTAACACAAAATGAAGATTTCATTATAACTTGACATTCTGAGTTCATTTCATGAAACCTGCGCTTCCCCTATTAGAGTTCGACGTAACATTATAGGAAAATGTGTTTTCGTGAAGAAATCATGACAAACTAACACAAAATGAAGATTTCATTATAACTTGACATTCTCAGTTCATTTCATGAAACCTGCGCTTCCCCTATAAGAGTTCGACGTAACATTATAGGAAAACGTGTTTTCGTGAAGAAATCATGACAAACTAACACAAAATGAAGATTTCATTATAACTTGACATTCTGAGTTCATTTCATGAAACCTGCGCTTCCCCTATTAGAGTTCGATGTAACATTATAGGAAAACGTGTTTTCGTGAAGAAATCATGACAAACTAACACAAAATGAAGGTTTCATTATAACTTGACATTCTGAGTTCATTTCATGAAACCTGCGCTTCCCCTATTAGAGTTCGACGTAACATTATAGGAAAACGTGTTTTCGTGAAGAAATCTTGACAAACTAAAACAAAATGAAGATTTCATTATAACTTGACATTCTGAGTTCATTTCATGAATCCTGCGCTTCCCCTATAACAGTTCGACGTAACATTATAGGAAAACGTGTTTCCGTGAAGAAATCATGACAAACTAACACAAAATGAAGATTTCATTATAACTTGACATTCTGAGTTCATTTCATGAAACCTGCGCTTCCCCTATTAGAGTTCGACGTAACATTATAGGAAAATGTGTTTTCGTGAAGAAATCATGACAAACTAACACAAAATGAAGGTTTCATTATAACTTGACATTCTGAGTTCATTTCATGAAACCTGCGCTTCCCCTATTAGAGTTCGACGTAACATTATAGGAAAACGTGTTTTCGTGAAGAAATCATGACAAACTAACACAAAATGAAGATTTCTTTATAACTTGACATTCTGAGTTGTTTTCATGAAACCTGCGCTTCCCCTATAAGAGTTCAGCCTACCATTATAGGAAAACGTGTTTTCGTGAAGAAATCATGACAAGCTAACACAAAATGAAGATTTCATTATAACTTGACATTCTGAGTTGTTTTCATGAAACCTGCGCTTCCCCTATAAGAGTTCAACCTACCATTATAGGAAAACGTGTTTTCGTGAAGAAATCATGACAAACTAACACAAAATGAAGATTTCATTATAACTTGACATTCTGAGTTGTTTTCATGAAACCTGCGCTTCCCCTACAAGAGTTCGACCTACCATTATAGGAAAACGTGTTTTCGTGAAGAAATCATGTCAAACTAACACAAAATGAAGATTTCATTATAACTTGACATTCTGAGTTGTTTTCATGAAACCTGCGCTTCCCCTATAAGAGTTCAACCTACCACTATAGGAAAACGTGTTTTCGTGAAGAAATCATGACAAACTAACACAAAATGAAGATTTCATTATAACTTGACATTCTGAGTTGTTTTCATGAAACCTGCGCTTCCCCTATAAGAGTTCAACCTACCATTATAGGAAAACGTGTTTTCGTGAAGAAATCATGACAAACTAACACAAAATGAAGATTTCATTATAACTTGACATTCTGAGTTTATTTCATGAAACCTGCGCTTCTCCTACAAGAGTTCGACCTACCATTTTAGGAAAACGTGTTTTCGTGAAGAAATCATGACAAACTAACACAAAATGAAGATTTCATTATAACTTGACATTCTGAGTTGTTTTCATGAAACCTGCGCTTCCCCTACAAGAGTTCAACCTACCATTATAGGAAAACGTGTTTTCGTGAAGAAATCATGACAAACATACACAAAATGAAGATTTCATTATGACTTGACATTCTGAGTTGTTTTCATGAAACCTGCGCTTCCCCTACAAGAGTTCAACCTACCATTATAGGAAAACGTGTTTTCGTGAAGAAATCATGACAAACTAACACAAAATGAAGATTTCATTACAACTTGACATTCTGAGTTGTTTTCATGAAACCTGCGCTTCCCCTATAAGAGTTCAACCTACCATTATAGGAAAACGTGTTTTCGTGAAGAAATCATGACAAACTAACACAAAATGAAGATTTCATTATAACTTGACATTCTGAGTTGTTTTCATGAAACCTGCGCTTCCCCTATAAGAGTTCAACCTACCATTATAGGAAAACGTGTTTTCGTGAAGAAATCATGACAAACTAACACAAAATGAAGATTTCATTATAACTTGACATTCTGAGTTGTTTTCATGAAACCTGCGCTTCCCCTACAAGAGTTCAACCTACCATTATAGGAAAACGTGTTTGCGTGAAGAAATCATGACAAACTAACACAAAATGAAGATTTCATTATAACTTGACATTCTGAGTTGTTTTCATGAAACCTGCGCTTCCCCTACAAGAGTTCAACCTACCATTATAGGAAAACGTGTTTTCGTGAAGAAATCATGACAAACTAACACAAAATGAAGATTTCATTATAACTTGACATTCTGAGTTGTTTTCATGAAACCTGCGCTTCCCCTACAAGAGTTCAACCTACCATTATAGGAAAACGTGTTTTCGTGAAGAAATCATGACAAACAAACACAAAATGAAGATTTCATTATAACTTGACATTCTGAGTTCATTTCATGATACCTGCGCTTCCCCTATAAGAGTTCAACGTAACATTATAGGAAAACGTGTTTTCGTGAAGAAATCATGACAAACTAACACAAAATGAAGATTTCATTATAACTTGACATTCTGAGTTCATTTCATGAAACCTGCGCTTCCCCTATTAGAGTTCGATGTACCATTATAGGAAAACGTGTTTTCGTGAAGAAATCATGACAAACTAACACAAAATGAAGGTTTCATTATAACTTGACATTCTGAGTTCATTTCATGAAACCTGCGCTTCCCCTATTAGAGTTCGACGTAACATTATAGGAAAACGTGTTTTCGTGAAGAAATCTTGACAAACTAAAACAAAATGAAGATTTCATTATAACTTGACATTCTGAGATCATTTCATGAATCCTGCGCTTCCCCTATAACAGTTCGACGTAACATTATAGGAAAATGTGTTTTCGTGAAGAAATCATGACAAACTAACACAAAATGAAGATTTCATTATAACTTGACATTCTGAGTTCATTTCATGAAACCTGCGCTTCCCCTATTAGAGTTCGACGTAACATTATAGGAAAACGTGTTTTCGTGAAGAAATCTTGACAAACTAAAACAAAATGAAGATTTCATTATAACTTGACATTCTGAGTTCATTTCATGAATCCTGCGCTTCCCCTATAACAGTTCGACGTAACATTATAGGAAAACGTGTTTCCGTGAAGAAATCATGACAAACTAACACAAAATGAAGATTTCATTATAACTTGACATTCTGAGTTCATTTCATGAAACCTGCGCTTCCCCTATTAGAGTTCGACGTAACATTATAGGAAAATGTGTTTTCGTGAAGAAATCATGACAAACTAACACAAAATGAAGATTTCATTATAACTTGACATTCTCAGTTCATTTCATGAAACCTGCGCTTCCCCTATAAGAGTTCGACGTAACATTATAGGAAAACGTGTTTTCGTGAAGAAATCATGACAAACTAACACAAAATGAAGATTTCATTATAACTTGACATTCTGAGTTCATTTCATGAAACCTGCGCTTCCCCTATTAGAGTTCGATGTAACATTATAGGAAAACGTGTTTTCGTGAAGAAATCATGACAAACTAACACAAATTGAAGGTTTCATTATAACTTGACATTCTGAGTTCATTTCATGAAACCTGCGCTTCCCCTATTAGAGTTCGACGTAACATTATAGGAAAACGTGTTTTCGTGAAGAAATCTTGACAAACTAAAACAAAATGAAGATTTCATTATAACTTGACATTCTGAGTTCATTTCATGAATCCTGCGCTTCCCCTATAACAGTTCGACGTAACATTATAGGAAAACGTGTTTCCGTGAAGAAATCATGACAAACTAACACAAAATGAAGATTTCATTATAACTTGACATTCTGAGTTCATTTCATGAAACCTGCGCTTCCCCTATTAGAGTTCGACGTAACATTATAGGAAAATGTGTTTTCGTGAAGAAATCATGACAAACTAACACAAAATGAAGGTTTCATTATAACTTGACATTCTGAGTTCATTTCATGAAACCTGCGCTTCCCCTATTAGAGTTCGACGTAACATTATAGGAAAACGTGTTTTCGTGAAGAAATCATGACAAACTAACACAAAATGAAGATTTCTTTATAACTTGACATTCTGAGTTGTTTTCATGAAACCTGCGCTTCCCCTATAAGAGTTCAGCCTACCATTATAGGAAAACGTGTTTTCGTGAAGAAATCATGACAAGCTAACACAAAATGAAGATTTCATTATAACTTGACATTCTGAGTTGTTTTCATGAAACCTGCGCTTCCCCTATAAGAGTTCAACCTACCATTATAGGAAAACGTGTTTTCGTGAAGAAATCATGACAAACTAACACAAAATGAAGATTTCATTATAACTTGACATTCTGAGTTGTTTTCATGAAACCTGCGCTTCCCCTACAAGAGTTCGACCTACCATTATAGGAAAACGTGTTTTCGTGAAGAAATCATGTCAAACTAACACAAAATGAAGATTTCATTATAACTTGACATTCTGAGTTGTTTTCATGAAACCTGCGCTTCCCCTATAAGAGTTCAACCTACCACTATAGGAAAACGTGTTTTCGTGAAGAAATCATGACAAACTAACACAAAATGAAGATTTCATTATAACTTGACATTCTGAGTTGTTTTCATGAAACCTGCGCTTCCCCTATAAGAGTTCAACCTACCATTATAGGAAAACGTGTTTTCGTGAAGAAATCATGACAAACTAACACAAAATGAAGATTTCATTATAACTTGACATTCTGAGTTTATTTCATGAAACCTGCGCTTCTCCTACAAGAGTTCGACCTACCATTTTAGGAAAACGTGTTTTCGTGAAGAAATCATGACAAACTAACACAAAATGAAGATTTCATTATAACTTGACATTCTGAGTTGTTTTCATGAAACCTGCGCTTCCCCTACAAGAGTTCAACCTACCATTATAGGAAAACGTGTTTTCGTGAAGAAATCATGACAAACATACACAAAATGAAGATTTCATTATGACTTGACATTCTGAGTTGTTTTCATGAAACCTGCGCTTCCCCTACAAGAGTTCAACCTACCATTATAGGAAAACGTGTTTTCGTGAAGAAATCATGACAAACTAACACAAAATGAAGATTTCATTACAACTTGACATTCTGAGTTGTTTTCATGAAACCTGCGCTTCCCCTATAAGAGTTCAACCTACCATTATAGGAAAACGTGTTTTCGTGAAGAAATCATGACAAACTAACACAAAATGAAGATTTCATTATAACTTGACATTCTGAGTTGTTTTCATGAAACCTGCGCTTCCCCTATAAGAGTTCAACCTACCATTATAGGAAAACGTGTTTTCGTGAAGAAATCATGACAAACTAACACAAAATGAAGATTTCATTATAACTTGACATTCTGAGTTGTTTTCATGAAACCTGCGCTTCCCCTACAAGAGTTCAACCTACCATTATAGGAAAACGTGTTTGCGTGAAGAAATCATGACAAACTAACACAAAATGAAGATTTCATTATAACTTGACATTCTGAGTTTATTTCATGAAACCTGCGCTTCTCCTACAAGAGTTCGACCTACCATTTTAGGAAAACGTGTTTTCGTGAAGAAATCATGACAAACTAACACAAAATGAAGATTTCATTATAACTTGACATTCTGAGTTGTTTTCATGAAACCTGCGCTTCCCCTACAAGAGTTCAACCTACCATTATAGGAAAACGTGTTTTCGTGAAGAAATCATGACAAACATACACAAAATGAAGATTTCATTATGACTTGACATTCTGAGTTGTTTTCATGAAACCTGCGCTTCCCCTACAAGAGTTCAACCTACCATTATAGGAAAACGTGTTTTCGTGAAGAAATCATGACAAACTAACACAAAATGAAGATTTCATTACAACTTGACATTCTGAGTTGTTTTCATGAAACCTGCGCTTCCCCTATAAGAGTTCAACCTACCATTATAGGAAAACGTGTTTTCGTGAAGAAATCATGACAAACTAACACAAAATGAAGATTTCATTATAACTTGACATTCTGAGTTGTTTTCATGAAACCTGCGCTTCCCCTATAAGAGTTCAACCTACCATTATAGGAAAACGTGTTTTCGTGAAGAAATCATGACAAACTAACACAAAATGAAGATTTCATTATAACTTGACATTCTGAGTTGTTTTCATGAAACCTGCGCTTCCCCTACAAGAGTTCAACCTACCATTATAGGAAAACGTGTTTGCGTGAAGAAATCATGACAAACTAACACAAAATGAAGATTTCATTATAACTTGACATTCTGAGTTGTTTTCATGAAACCTGCGCTTCCCCTACAAGAGTTCAACCTACCATTATAGGAAAACGTGTTTTCGTGAAGAAATCATGACAAACTAACACAAAATGAAGATTTCATTATAACTTGACATTCTGAGTTGTTTTCATGAAACCTGCGCTTCCCCTACAAGAGTTCAACCTACCATTATAGGAAAACGTGTTTTCGTGAAGAAATCATGACAAACTAACACAAAATGAAGATTTCATTATAACTTGACATTCTGAGTTCATTTCATGAAACCTGCGCTTCCCCTATTAGAGTTCGATGTACCATTATAGGAAAACGTGTTTTCGTGAAGAAATCATGACAAACTAACACAAAATGAAGGTTTCATTATAACTTGACATTCTGAGTTCATTTCATGAAACCTGCGCTTCCCCTATTAGAGTTCGACGTAACATTATAGGAAAACGTGTTTTCGTGAAGAAATCTTGACAAACTAAAACAAAATGAAGATTTCATTATAACTTGACATTCTGAGATCATTTCATGAATCCTGCGCTTCCCCTATAACAGTTCGACGTAACATTATAGGAAAATGTGTTTTCGTGAAGAAATCATGACAAACTAACACAAAATGAAGATTTCATTATAACTTGACATTCTGAGTTCATTTCATGAAACCTGCGCTTCCCCTATAAGAGTTCGACGTAACATTATAGGAAAACGTGTTTTCGTGAAGAAATCATGACAAACTAACACAAAATGAAGATTTCATTATAACTTGACATTCTGAGTTCATTTCATGAAACCTGCGCTTCCCCTATTAGAGTTCGATGTAACATTATAGGAAAACGTGTTTTCGTGAAGAAATCATGACAAACTAACACAAAATGAAGGTTTCATTATAACTTGACATTCTGAGTTCATTTCATGAAACCTGCGCTTCCCCTATTAGAGTTCGACGTAACATTATAGGAAAACGTGTTTTCGTGAAGAAATCTTGACAAACTAAAACAAAATGAAGATTTCATTATAACTTGACATTCTGAGTTCATTTCATGAATCCTGCGCTTCCCGTATAACAGTTCGACGTAACATTATAGGAAAACGTGTTTTCGTGAAGAAATCATGACAAACTAACACAAAATGAAGATTTCATTATAACTTGACATTCTGAGTTCATTTCATGAATCCTGCGCTTCCCCTATTAGAGTTCGACGTAACATTATATGAAAATGTGTTTTCGTGAAGAAATCATGACAAACTAACACAAAATGAAGGTTTCATTATAACTTGACATTCTGAGTTCATTTCATGAAACCTGCGCTTCCCCTATTAGATTTCGACGTAACATTATAGGAAAACGTGTTTTCGTGAAGAAATCATGACAAACTAACACAAAATGAAGATTTCATTATAACTTGACATTCTGAGTTGTTTTCATGAAACCTGCGCTTCCCCTATAAGAGTTCAACCTACCATTATAGGAAAACGTGTTTTCGTGAAGAAATCATGACAAACTAACACAAAATGAAGATTTCATTATAACTTGACATTCTGAGTTGTTTTCATGAAACCTGCGCTTCCCCTACAAGAGTTCGACCTACCATTATAGGAAAACGTGTTTTCGTGAAGAAATCATGACAAACTAACACAAAATGAAGATTTCATTATAACTTGACATTCTGAGTTGTTTTCATGAAACCTGCGCTTCCCCTATAAGAGTTCGACCTACCATTATAGGAAAACGTGTTTTCGTGAAGAAATCATGACAAACTAACACAAAATGAAGATTTCATTATAACTTGACATTCTGAGTTGTTTTCATGAAACCTGCGCTTCCCCTACAAGAGTTCGACCTACCATTATAGGAAAACGTGTTTTCGTGAAGAAATCATGACAAACTAACACAAAATGAAGATTTCATTATAACTTGACATTCTGAGTTGTTTTCATGAAACCTGCACTTCCCCTACAAGAGTTCGACCTACCATTATAGGAAAACGTGTTTTCGTGAAGAAATCATGACAAACTAACACAAAATGAAGATTTCATTATAACTTGACATTCTGAGTTGTTTTCATGAAACCTGCGCTTCCCCTATAAGAGTTCGACCTACCATTATAGGAAAACGTGTTTTCGTGAAGAAATCATGACAAACTAACACAAAATGAAGATTTCATTATAACTTGACATTCTGAGTTGTTTTCATGAAACCTGCGCTTCCCCTATAAGAGTTCAACCTACCATTATAGGAAAACGTGTTTTCGTGAAGAAATCATGACAAACTAACACAAAATGAAGATTTCATTATAACTTGACATTCTGAGTTTATTTCATGAAACCTGCGCTTCCCCTACAAGAGTTCGACCTACCATTTTAGGAAAACGTGTTTTCGTGAAGAAATCATGACAAACTAACACAAAATGAAGATTTCATTATAACTTGACATTCTGAGTTGTTTTCATGAAACCTGCGCTTCCCCTATAAGAGTTCAACCTACCATTATAGGAAAACGTGTTTTCGTGAAGAAATCATGACAAACTAACACAAAATGAAGATTTCATTATAACTTGACATTCTGAGTTGTTTTCATGAAACCTGCGCTTCCCCTATAAGAGTTCAACCTACCATTATAGGAAAACGTGTTTTCGTGAAGAAATCATGACAAACTAACACAAAATGAAGATTTCATTATAACTTGACATTCTGAGTTTATTTCATGAAACCTGCGCTTCTCCTACAAGAGTTCGACCTACCATTTTAGGAAAACGTGTTTTCGTGAAGAAATCATGACAAACTAACACAAAATGAAGGTTTCATTATAACTTGACATTCTGAGTTCATTTCATGAAACCTGCGCTTCCCCTATTAGAGTTCGACGTAACATTATAGGAAAACGTGTTTTCGTGAAGAAATCTTGACAAACTAAAACAAAATGAAGATTTCATTATAACTTGACATTCTGAGTTCATTTCATGAATCCTGCGCTTCCCCTATAACAGTTCGACGTAACATTATAGGAAAATGTGTTTTCGTGAAGAAATCATGACAAACTAACACAAAATGAAGATTTCATTATAACTTGACATTCTGAGTTCATTTCATGAAACCTGCGCTTCCCCTATAAGAGTTCGACGTAACATTATAGGAAAACGTGTTTTCGTGAAGAAATCATGACAAACTAACACAAAATGAAGATTTCATTATAACTTGACATTCTGAGTTCATTTCATGAAACCTGCGCTTCCCCTATTAGAGTTCGATGTAACATTATAGGAAAACGTGTTTTCGTGAAGAAATCATGACAAACTAACACAAAATGAAGGTTTCATTATAACTTGACATTCTGAGTTCATTTCATGAAACCTGCGCTTCCCCTATTAGAGTTCGACGTAACATTATAGGAAAACGTGTTTTCGTGAAGAAATCTTGACAAACTAAAACAAAATGAAGATTTCATTATAACTTGACATTCTGAGTTCATTTCATGAATCCTGCGCTTCCCGTATAACAGTTCGACGTAACATTATAGGAAAACGTGTTTTCGTGAAGAAATCATGACAAACTAACACAAAATGAAGATTTCATTATAACTTGACATTCTGAGTTCATTTCATGAATCCTGCGCTTCCCCTATTAGAGTTCGACGTAACATTATATGAAAATGTGTTTTCGTGAAGAAATCATGACAAACTAACACAAAATGAAGGTTTCATTATAACTTGACATTCTGAGTTCATTTCATGAAACCTGCGCTTCCCCTATTAGAGTTCGACGTAACATTATAGGAAAACGTGTTTTCGTGAAGAAATCATGACAAACTAACACAAAATGAAGATTTCATTATAACTTGACATTCTGAGTTGTTTTCATGAAACCTGCGCTTCCCCTATAAGAGTTCAACCTACCATTATAGGAAAACGTGTTTTCGTGAAGAAATCATGACAAGCTAACACAAAATGAAGATTTCATTATAACTTGACATTCTGAGTTGTTTTCATGAAACCTGCGCTTCCACTATAAGAGTTCAACCTACCATTATAGGAAAACGTGTTTTCGTGAAGAAATCATGACAAGCTAACACAAAATGAAGATTTCATTATAACTTGACATTCTGAGTTGTTTTCATGAAACCTGCGCTTCCCCTATAAGAGTTCAACCTACCATTATAGGAAAACGTGTTTTCGTGAAGAAATCATGACAAACTAACACAAAATGAAGATTTCATTATAACTTGACATTCTGAGTTGTTTTCATGAAACCTGCGCTTCCCCTATAAGAGTTCAACCTACCATTATAGGAAAACGTGTTTTCGTGAAGAAATCATGACAAACTAACACAAAATGAAGATTTCATTATAACTTGACATTCTGAGTTGTTTTCATGAAACCTGCGCTTCCCCTACAAGAGTTCGACCTACCATTATAGGAAAACGTGTTTTCGTGAAGAAATCATGACAAACTAACACAAAATGAAGATTTCATTATAACTTGACATTCTGAGTTGTTTTCATGAAACCTGCGCTTCCCCTACAAGAGTTCGACCTACCATTATAGGAAAACGTGTTTTCGTGAAGAAATCATGACAAACTAACACAAAATGAAGATTTCATTATAACTTGACATTCTGAGTTGTTTTCATGAAACCTGCGCTTCCCCTATAAGAGTTCGACGTAACATTATAGGAAAACGTGTTTTCGTGAAGAAATCTTGACAAACTAAAACAAAATGAAGATTTCATTATAACTTGACATTCTGAGTTCATTTCATGAATCCTGCGCTTCCCCTATAACAGTTCGACGTAACATTATATGAAAATGTGTTTTCGTGAAGAAATCATGACAAACTAACACAAAATGAAGATTTCATTATAACTTGACATTCTGAGTTCATTTCATGAAACCTGCGCTTCCCCTATAAGAGTTCGACGTAACATTATAGGAAAACGTGTTTTCGTGAAGAAATCATGACAAACTAACACAAAATGAAGATTTCATTATAACTTGACATTCTGAGTTCATTTCATGAAACCTGCGCTTCCCCTATTAGAGTTCGATGTAACATTATAGGAAAACGTGTTTTCGTGAAGAAATCATGACAAACTAACACAAAATGAAGGTTTCATTATAACTTGACATTCTGAGTTCATTTCATGAAACCTGCGCTTCCCCTATTAGAGTTCGACGTAACATTATAGGAAAACGTGTTTTCGTGAAGAAATCTTGACAAACTAAAACAAAATGAAGATTTCATTATAACTTGACATTCTGAGTTCATTTCATGAATCCTGCGCTTCCCGTATAACAGTTCGACGTAACATTATAGGAAAACGTGTTTTCGTGAAGAAATCATGACAAACTAACACAAAATGAAGATTTCATTATAACTTGACATTCTGAGTTCATTTCATGAATCCTGCGCTTCCCCTATTAGAGTTCGACGTAACATTATATGAAAATGTGTTTTCGTGAAGAAATCATGACAAACTAACACAAAATGAAGGTTTCATTATAACTTGACATTCTGAGTTCATTTCATGAAACCTGCGCTTCCCCTATTAGAGTTCGACGTAACATTATAGGAAAACGTGTTTTCGTGAAGAAATCATGACAAACTAACACAAAATGAAGATTTCATTATAACTTGACATTCTGAGTTGTTTTCATGAAACCTGCGCTTCCCCTATAAGAGTTCAACCTACCATTATAGGAAAACGTGTTTTCGTGAAGAAATCATGACAAGCTAACACAAAATGAAGATTTCATTATAACTTGACATTCTGAGTTGTTTTCATGAAACCTGCGCTTCCACTATAAGAGTTCAACCTACCATTATAGGAAAACGTGTTTTCGTGAAGAAATCATGACAAGCTAACACAAAATGAAGATTTCATTATAACTTGACATTCTGAGTTGTTTTCATGAAACCTGCGCTTCCCCTATAAGAGTTCAACCTACCATTATAGGAAAACGTGTTTTCGTGAAGAAATCATGACAAACTAACACAAAATGAAGATTTCATTATAACTTGACATTCTGAGTTGTTTTCATGAAACCTGCGCTTCCCCTATAAGAGTTCAACCTACCATTATAGGAAAACGTGTTTTCGTGAAGAAATCATGACAAACTAACACAAAATGAAGATTTCATTATAACTTGACATTCTGAGTTGTTTTCATGAAACCTGCGCTTCCCCTACAAGAGTTCGACCTACCATTATAGGAAAACGTGTTTTCGTGAAGAAATCATGACAAACTAACACAAAATGAAGATTTCATTATAACTTGACATTCTGAGTTGTTTTCATGAAACCTGCGCTTCCCCTACAAGAGTTCGACCTACCATTATAGGAAAACGTGTTTTCGTGAAGAAATCATGACAAACTAACACAAAATGAAGATTTCATTATAACTTGACATTCTGAGTTGTTTTCATGAAACCTGCGCTTCCCCTATAAGAGTTCAACCTACCATTATAGGAAAACGTGTTTTCGTGAAGAAATCATGACAAACTAACACAAAATGAAGATTTCATTATAACTTGACATTCTGAGTTTATTTCATGAAACCTGCGCTTCTCCTACAAGAGTTCGACCTACCATTTTAGGAAAACGTGTTTTCGTGAAGAAATCATGACAAACTAACACAAAATGAAGATTTCATTATAACTTGACATTCTGAGTTGTTTTCATGAAACCTGCGCTTCCCCTACAAGAGTTCAACCTACCATTATAGGAAAACGTGTTTTCGTGAAGAAATCATGACAAACTAACACAAAATGAAGATTTCATTATAACTTGACATTCTGAGTTGTTTTCATGAAACCTGCGCTTCCCCTACAAGAGTTCGACCTACCATTATAGGAAAACGTGTTTTCGAGAAGAAATCATGACAAACTAACACAAAATGAAGATTTCATTATAACCTGACATTCTGAGTTGTTTTCATGAAACCGGCGCTTCCCCTACAAGAGTTCAACCTACCATTATAGGAAAACGTGTTTTCGTGAAGAAATCATGACAAACTAACACAAAATGAAGATTTCATTATAACTTGACATTCTGAGTTGTTTTCATGAAACCTGCGCTTCCCCTATAAGAGTTCAACCTACCATTATAGGAAAACGTGTTTTCGTGAAGAAATCATGACAAACTAACACAAAATGAAGATTTCATTATAACTTGACATTCTGAGTTTATTTCATGAAACCTGCGCTTCTCCTACAAGAGTTCGACCTACCATTTTAGGAAAACGTGTTTTCGTGAAGAAATCATGACAAACTAACACAAAATGAAGATTTCATTATAACTTGACATTCTGAGTTGTTTTCATGAAACCTGCGCTTCCCCTATAAGAGTTCAACCTACCATTATAGGAAAACGTGTTTTCGTGAAGAAATCATGACAAACTAACACAAAATGAAGATTTCATTATAACTTGACATTCTGAGTTGTTTTCATGAAACCTGCGCTTCCCCTATAAGAGTTCAACCTACCATTATAGGAAAACGTGTTTTCGTGAAGAAATCATGACAAACTAACACAAAATGAAGATTTCATTATAACTTGACATTCTGAGTTTATTTCATGAAACCTGCGCTTCTCCTACAAGAGTTCGACCTACCATTTTAGGAAAACGTGTTTTCGTGAAGAAATCATGACAAACTAACACAAAATGAAGATTTCATTATAACTTGACATTCTGAGTTGTTTTCATGAAACCTGCGCTTCCCGTATAAGAGTTCAACGTACCATTATAGGAAAACGTGTTTTCGTGAAGAAATCATGACAAAGTAACACAAAATGAAGATTTCATTATAACTTGACATTCTGAGTTGTTTTCATGAAACCTGCGCTTCCCCTATTAGAGTTCGACCTACCATTATAGGAAAACGTGTTTTCGTGAAGAAATCATGACAAACTAACACAAAATGAAGATTTCATTATAACTTGACATTCTGAGTTCATTTCATGAAACCTGCGCTTCCCCTATTAGAGTTCGACGTAACATTATAGGAAAACGTGTTTTCGTGAAGAAATCTTGACAAACTAAAACAAAATGAAGATTTCATTATAACTTGACATTCTGAGTTCATTTCATGAATCCTGCGCTTCCCCTATAACAGTTCGACGTAACATTATAGGAAAATGTGTTTTCGTGAAGAAATCATGACAAACTAACACAAAATGAAGATTTCATTATAACTTGACATTCTCAGTTCATTTCATGAAACCTGCGCTTCCCCTATTAGAGTTCGATGTAACATTATAGGAAAACGTGTTTTCGTGAAGAAATCATGACAAACTAACACAAAATGAAGGTTTCATTATAACTTGACATTCTGAGTTCATTTCATGAAACCTGCGCTTCCCCTATTAGAGTTCGACGTAACATTATAGGAAAATGTGTTTTCGTGAAGAAATCATGACAAACTAACACAAAATGAAGGTTTCATTATAACTTGACATTCTGAGTTCATTTCATGAAACCTGCGCTTCCCCTATTAGAGTTCGACGTAACATTATAGGAAAACGTGTTTTCGTGAAGAAATCTTGACAAACTAAAACAAAATGAAGATTTCATTATAACTTGACATTCTGAGTTCATTTCATGAATCCTGCGCTTCCCCTATAACAGTTCGACGTAACATTATAGGAAAATGTGTTTTCGTGAAGAAATCATGACAAACTAACACAAAATGAAGATTTCATTATAACTTGACATTCTGAGTTCATTTCATGAAACCTGCGCTTCCCCTATAAGAGTTCGACGTAACATTATAGGAAAACGTGTTTTCGTGAAGAAATCATGACAAACTAACACAAAATGAAGATTTCATTATAACTTGACATTCTGAGTTCATTTCATGAAACCTGCGCTTCCCCTATTAGAGTTCGATGTAACATTATAGGAAAACGTGTTTTCGTGAAGAAATCATGACAAACTAACACAAAATGAAGGTTTCATTATAACTTGACATTCTGAGTTCATTTCATGAAACCTGCGCTTCCCCTATTAGAGTTCGACGTAACATTATAGGAAAACGTGTTTTCGTGAAGAAATCTTGACAAACTAAAACAAAATGAAGATTTCATTATAACTTGACATTCTGAGTTCATTTCATGAATCCTGCGCTTCCCGTATAACAGTTCGACGTAACATTATAGGAAAACGTGTTTTCGTGAAGAAATCATGACAAACTAACACAAAATGAAGATTTCATTATAACTTGACATTCTGAGTTCATTTCATGAATCCTGCGCTTCCCCTATTAGAGTTCGACGTAACATTATATGAAAATGTGTTTTCGTGAAGAAATCATGACAAACTAACACAAAATGAAGGTTTCATTATAACTTGACATTCTGAGTTCATTTCATGAAACCTGCGCTTCCCCTATTAGAGTTCGACGTAACATTATAGGAAAACGTGTTTTCGTGAAGAAATCATGACAAACTAACACAAAATGAAGATTTCATTATAACTTGACATTCTGAGTTGTTTTCATGAAACCTGCGCTTCCCCTATAAGAGTTCAACCTACCATTATAGGAAAACGTGTTTTCGTGAAGAAATCATGACAAGCTAACACAAAATGAAGATTTCATTATAACTTGACATTCTGAGTTGTTTTCATGAAACCTGCGCTTCCACTATAAGAGTTCAACCTACCATTATAGGAAAACGTGTTTTCGTGAAGAAATCATGACAAGCTAACACAAAATGAAGATTTCATTATAACTTGACATTCTGAGTTGTTTTCATGAAACCTGCGCTTCCCCTATAAGAGTTCAACCTACCATTATAGGAAAACGTGTTTTCGTGAAGAAATCATGACAAACTAACACAAAATGAAGATTTCATTATAACTTGACATTCTGAGTTGTTTTCATGAAACCTGCGCTTCCCCTATAAGAGTTCAACCTACCATTATAGGAAAACGTGTTTTCGTGAAGAAATCATGACAAACTAACACAAAATGAAGATTTCATTATAACTTGACATTCTGAGTTGTTTTCATGAAACCTGCGCTTCCCCTACAAGAGTTCGACCTACCATTATAGGAAAACGTGTTTTCGTGAAGAAATCATGACAAACTAACACAAAATGAAGATTTCATTATAACTTGACATTCTGAGTTGTTTTCATGAAACCTGCGCTTCCCCTACAAGAGTTCGACCTACCATTATAGGAAAACGTGTTTTCGTGAAGAAATCATGACAAACTAACACAAAATGAAGATTTCATTATAACTTGACATTCTGAGTTGTTTTCATGAAACCTGCGCTTCCCCTATAAGAGTTCGACGTAACATTATAGGAAAACGTGTTTTCGTGAAGAAATCTTGACAAACTAAAACAAAATGAAGATTTCATTATAACTTGACATTCTGAGTTCATTTCATGAATCCTGCGCTTCCCCTATAACAGTTCGACGTAACATTATATGAAAATGTGTTTTCGTGAAGAAATCATGACAAACTAACACAAAATGAAGATTTCATTATAACTTGACATTCTGAGTTCATTTCATGAAACCTGCGCTTCCCCTATAAGAGTTCGACGTAACATTATAGGAAAACGTGTTTTCGTGAAGAAATCATGACAAACTAACACAAAATGAAGATTTCATTATAACTTGACATTCTGAGTTCATTTCATGAAACCTGCGCTTCCCCTATTAGAGTTCGATGTAACATTATAGGAAAACGTGTTTTCGTGAAGAAATCATGACAAACTAACACAAAATGAAGGTTTCATTATAACTTGACATTCTGAGTTCATTTCATGAAACCTGCGCTTCCCCTATTAGAGTTCGACGTAACATTATAGGAAAACGTGTTTTCGTGAAGAAATCTTGACAAACTAAAACAAAATGAAGATTTCATTATAACTTGACATTCTGAGTTCATTTCATGAATCCTGCGCTTCCCGTATAACAGTTCGACGTAACATTATAGGAAAACGTGTTTTCGTGAAGAAATCATGACAAACTAACACAAAATGAAGATTTCATTATAACTTGACATTCTGAGTTCATTTCATGAATCCTGCGCTTCCCCTATTAGAGTTCGACGTAACATTATATGAAAATGTGTTTTCGTGAAGAAATCATGACAAACTAACACAAAATGAAGGTTTCATTATAACTTGACATTCTGAGTTCATTTCATGAAACCTGCGCTTCCCCTATTAGAGTTCGACGTAACATTATAGGAAAACGTGTTTTCGTGAAGAAATCATGACAAACTAACACAAAATGAAGATTTCATTATAACTTGACATTCTGAGTTGTTTTCATGAAACCTGCGCTTCCCCTATAAGAGTTCAACCTACCATTATAGGAAAACGTGTTTTCGTGAAGAAATCATGACAAGCTAACACAAAATGAAGATTTCATTATAACTTGACATTCTGAGTTGTTTTCATGAAACCTGCGCTTCCACTATAAGAGTTCAACCTACCATTATAGGAAAACGTGTTTTCGTGAAGAAATCATGACAAGCTAACACAAAATGAAGATTTCATTATAACTTGACATTCTGAGTTGTTTTCATGAAACCTGCGCTTCCCCTATAAGAGTTCAACCTACCATTATAGGAAAACGTGTTTTCGTGAAGAAATCATGACAAACTAACACAAAATGAAGATTTCATTATAACTTGACATTCTGAGTTGTTTTCATGAAACCTGCGCTTCCCCTATAAGAGTTCAACCTACCATTATAGGAAAACGTGTTTTCGTGAAGAAATCATGACAAACTAACACAAAATGAAGATTTCATTATAACTTGACATTCTGAGTTGTTTTCATGAAACCTGCGCTTCCCCTACAAGAGTTCGACCTACCATTATAGGAAAACGTGTTTTCGTGAAGAAATCATGACAAACTAACACAAAATGAAGATTTCATTATAACTTGACATTCTGAGTTGTTTTCATGAAACCTGCGCTTCCCCTACAAGAGTTCGACCTACCATTATAGGAAAACGTGTTTTCGTGAAGAAATCATGACAAACTAACACAAAATGAAGATTTCATTATAACTTGACATTCTGAGTTGTTTTCATGAAACCTGCGCTTCCCCTATAAGAGTTCAACCTACCATTATAGGAAAACGTGTTTTCGTGAAGAAATCATGACAAACTAACACAAAATGAAGATTTCATTATAACTTGACATTCTGAGTTTATTTCATGAAACCTGCGCTTCTCCTACAAGAGTTCGACCTACCATTTTAGGAAAACGTGTTTTCGTGAAGAAATCATGACAAACTAACACAAAATGAAGATTTCATTATAACTTGACATTCTGAGTTGTTTTCATGAAACCTGCGCTTCCCCTACAAGAGTTCAACCTACCATTATAGGAAAACGTGTTTTCGTGAAGAAATCATGACAAACTAACACAAAATGAAGATTTCATTATAACTTGACATTCTGAGTTGTTTTCATGAAACCTGCGCTTCCCCTACAAGAGTTCGACCTACCATTATAGGAAAACGTGTTTTCGAGAAGAAATCATGACAAACTAACACAAAATGAAGATTTCATTATAACCTGACATTCTGAGTTGTTTTCATGAAACCGGCGCTTCCCCTACAAGAGTTCAACCTACCATTATAGGAAAACGTGTTTTCGTGAAGAAATCATGACAAACTAACACAAAATGAAGATTTCATTATAACTTGACATTCTGAGTTGTTTTCATGAAACCTGCGCTTCCCCTATAAGAGTTCAACCTACCATTATAGGAAAACGTGTTTTCGTGAAGAAATCATGACAAACTAACACAAAATGAAGATTTCATTATAACTTGACATTCTGAGTTTATTTCATGAAACCTGCGCTTCTCCTACAAGAGTTCGACCTACCATTTTAGGAAAACGTGTTTTCGTGAAGAAATCATGACAAACTAACACAAAATGAAGATTTCATTATAACTTGACATTCTGAGTTGTTTTCATGAAACCTGCGCTTCCCCTATAAGAGTTCAACCTACCATTATAGGAAAACGTGTTTTCGTGAAGAAATCATGACAAACTAACACAAAATGAAGATTTCATTATAACTTGACATTCTGAGTTGTTTTCATGAAACCTGCGCTTCCCCTATAAGAGTTCAACCTACCATTATAGGAAAACGTGTTTTCGTGAAGAAATCATGACAAACTAACACAAAATGAAGATTTCATTATAACTTGACATTCTGAGTTTATTTCATGAAACCTGCGCTTCTCCTACAAGAGTTCGACCTACCATTTTAGGAAAACGTGTTTTCGTGAAGAAATCATGACAAACTAACACAAAATGAAGATTTCATTATAACTTGACATTCTGAGTTGTTTTCATGAAACCTGCGCTTCCCCTACAAGAGTTCAACCTACCATTATAGGAAAACGTGTTTTCGTGAAGAAATCATGACAAACTAACACAAAATGAAGATTTCATTATAACTTGACATTCTGAGTTGTTTTCATGAAACCTGCGCTTCCCCTACAAGAGTTCGACCTACCATTATAGGAAAACGTGTTTTCGAGAAGAAATCATGACAAACTAACACAAAATGAAGATTTCATTATAACCTGACATTCTGAGTTGTTTTCATGAAACCGGCGCTTCCCCTACAAGAGTTCAACCTACCATTATAGGAAAACGTGTTTTCGTGAAGAAATCATGACACACTAACACAAAATGAAGATTTCATTATAACTTGACATTCTGAGTTGTTTTCATGAAACCTGCGCTTCCCCTATAAGAGTTCAACCTACCATTATAGGAAAACGTGTTTTCGTGAAGAAATCATGACAAACTAACACAAAATGAAGATTTCATTATAACTTGACATTCTGAGTTGTTTTCATGAAACCTGCGCTTCCCCTATAAGAGTTCAACCTACCATTATAGGAAAACGTGTTTTCGTGAAGAAATCATGACAAACTAACACAAAATGAAGATTTCATTATAACTTGACATTCTGAGTTTATTTCATGAAACCTGCGCTTCTCCTACAAGAGTTCGACCTACCATTTTAGGAAAACGTGTTTTCGTGAAGAAATCATGACAAACTAACACAAAATGAAGATTTCATTATAACTTGACATTCTGAGTTGTTTTCATGAAACCTGCGCTTCCCCTATAAGAGTTCAACCTACCATTATAGGAAAACGTGTTTTCGTGAAGAAATCATGACAAACTAACACAAAATGAAGATTTCATTATAACTTGACATTCTGAGTTGTTTTCATGAAACCTGCGCTTCCCCTATAAGAGTTCAACCTACCATTATAGGAAAACGTGTTTTCGTGAAGAAATCATGACAAACTAACACAAAATGAAGATTTCATTATAACTTGACATTCTGAGTTTATTTCATGAAACCTGCGCTTCTCCTACAAGAGTTCGACCTACCATTTTAGGAAAACGTGTTTTCGTGAAGAAATCATGACAAACTAACACAAAATGAAGATTTCATTATAACTTGACATTCTGAGTTGTTTTCATGAAACCTGCGCTTCCCGTATAAGAGTTCAACGTACCATTATAGGAAAACGTGTTTTCGTGAAGAAATCATGACAAAGTAACACAAAATGAAGATTTCATTATAACTTGACATTCTGAGTTGTTTTCATGAAACCTGCGCTTCCCCTATTAGAGTTCGACCTACCATTATAGGAAAACGTGTTTTCGTGAAGAAATCATGACAAACTAACACAAAATGAAGATTTCATTATAACTTGACATTCTGAGTTCATTTCATGAAACCTGCGCTTCCCCTATTAGAGTTCGACGTAACATTATAGGAAAACGTGTTTTCGTGAAGAAATCTTGACAAACTAAAACAAAATGAAGATTTCATTATAACTTGACATTCTGAGTTCATTTCATGAATCCTGCGCTTCCCCTATAACAGTTCGACGTAACATTATAGGAAAATGTGTTTTCGTGAAGAAATCATGACAAACTAACACAAAATGAAGATTTCATTATAACTTGACATTCTCAGTTCATTTCATGAAACCTGCGCTTCCCCTATTAGAGTTCGATGTAACATTATAGGAAAACGTGTTTTCGTGAAGAAATCATGACAAACTAACACAAAATGAAGGTTTCATTATAACTTGACATTCTGAGTTCATTTCATGAAACCTGCGCTTCCCCTATTAGAGTTCGACGTAACATTATAGGAAAATGTGTTTTCGTGAAGAAATCATGACAAACTAACACAAAATGAAGGTTTCATTATAACTTGACATTCTGAGTTCATTTCATGAAACCTGCGCTTCCCCTATTAGAGTTCGACGTAACATTATAGGAAAACGTGTTTTCGTGAAGAAATCTTGACAAACTAACACAAAATGAAGATTTCTTTATAACTTGACATTCTGAGTTGTTTTCATGAAACCTGCGCTTCCCCTATAAGAGTTCAACCTACCATTATAGGAAAACGTGTTTTCGTGAAGAAATCATGACAAGCTAACACAAAATGAAGATTTCATTATAACTTGACATTCTGAGTTGTTTTCATGAAACCTGCGCTTCCCCTATAAGAGTTCAACCTACCATTATAGGAAAACGTGTTTTCGTGAAGAAATCATGACAAACTAACACAAAATGAAGATTTCATTATAACTTGACATTCTGAGTTGTTTTCATGAAACCTGCGCTTCCCCTATAAGAGTTCAACCTACCATTATAGGAAAACGTGTTTTCGTGAAGAAATCATGACAAACTAACACAAAATGAAGATTTCATTATAACTTGACATTCTGAGTTGTTTTCATGAAACCTGCGCTTCCCCTACAAGAGTTCGACCTACCATTATAGGAAAACGTGTTTTCGTGAAGAAATCATGACAAACTAACACAAAATGAAGATTTCATTATAACTTGACATTCTGAGTTGTTTTCATGAAACCTGCGCTTCCCCTACAAGAGTTCGACCTACCATTATAGGAAAACGTGTTTTCGTGAAGAAATCATGACAAACTAACACAAAATGAAGATTTCGTTATAACTTGACATTCTGAGTTGTTTTCATGAAACCTGCGCTTCCCCTATAAGAGTTCAACCTACCATTATAGGAAAACGTGTTTTCGTGAAGAAATCATGACAAACTAACACAAAATGAAGATTTCATTATAACTTGACATTCTGAGTTGTTTTCATGAAACCTGCGCTTCCCCTACAAGAGTTCAACCTACCATTATAGGAAAACGTGTTTGCGTGAAGAAATCATGACAAACTAACACAAAATGAAGATTTCATTATAACTTGACATTCTGAGTTGTTTTCATGAAACCTGCGCTTCCCCTACAAGAGTTCAACCTACCATTATAGGAAAACGTGTTTTCGTGAAGAAATCATGACAAACTAACACAAAATGAAGATTTCATTATAACTTGACATTCTGAGTTGTTTTCATGAAACCTGCGCTTCCCCTACAAGAGTTCAACCTACCATTATAGGAAAACGTGTTTTCGTGAAGAAATCATGACAAACTAACACAAAATGAAGATTTCATTATAACTTGACATTCTGAGTTCATTTCATGAAACCTGCGCTTCCCCTATTAGAGTTCGATGTAACATTATAGGAAAACGTGTTTTCGTGAAGAAATCATGACAAACTAACACAAAATGAAGGTTTCATTATAACTTGACATTCTGAGTTCATTTCATGAAACCTGCGCTTCCCCTATTAGAGTTCGACGTAACATTATAGGAAAACGTGTTTTCGTGAAGAAATCTTGACAAACTAAAACAAAATGAAGATTTCATTATAACTTGACATTCTGAGTTCATTTCATGAATCCTGCGCTTCCCCTATAACAGTTCGACGTAACATTATAGGAAAATGTGTTTTCGTGAAGAAATCATGACAAACTAACACAAAATGAAGATTTCATTATAACTTGACATTCTGAGTTCATTTCATGAAACCTGCGCTTCCCCTATAAGAGTTCGACGTAACATTATAGGAAAACGTGTTTTCGTGAAGAAATCATGACAAACTAACACAAAATGAAGATTTCATTATAACTTGACATTCTGAGTTGTTTTCATGAAACCTGCGCTTCCCCTACAAGAGTTCAACCTACCATTATAGGAAAACGTGTTTTCGTGAAGAATCATGACAAACTAACACAAAATGAAGATTTCATTATAACTTGACATTCTGAGTTCATTTCATGAAACCTGCGCTTCCCCTATTAGAGTTCGATGTAACATTATAGGAAAACGTGTTTTCGTGAAGAAATCATGACAAACTAACACAAAATGAAGGTTTCATTATAACTTGACATTCTGAGTTCATTTCATGAAACCTGCGCTTCCCCTATTAGAGTTCGACGTAACATTATAGGAAAACGTGTTTTCGTGAAGAAATCTTGACAAACTAAAACAAAATGAAGATTTCATTATAACTTGACATTCTGAGTTCATTTCATGAATCCTGCGCTTCCCCTATAACAGTTCGACGTAACATTATAGGAAAATGTGTTTTCGTGAAGAAATCATGACAAACTAACACAAAATGAAGATTTCATTATAACTTGACATTCTGAGTTCATTTCATGAAACCTGCGCTTCCCCTATAAGAGTTCGACGTAACATTATAGGAAAATGTGTTTTCGTGAAGAAATCATGACAAACTAACACAAAATGAAGATTTCATTATAACTTGACATTCTCAGTTCATTTCATGAAACCTGCGCTTCCCCTATTAGAGTTCGATGTAACATTATAGGAAAACGTGTTTTCGTGAAGAAATCATGACAAACTAACACAAAATGAAGGTTTCATTATAACTTGACATTCTGAGTTCATTTCATGAAACCTGCGCTTCCCCTATTAGAGTTCGACGTAACATTATAGGAAAACGTGTTTTCGTGAAGAAATCTTGACAAACTAAAACAAAATGAAGATTTCATTATAACTTGACATTCTGAGTTCATTTCATGAATCCTGCGCTTCCCCTATAACAGTTCGACGTAACATTATAGGAAAACGTGTTTCCGTGAAGAAATCATGACAAACTAACACAAAATGAAGATTTCATTATAACTTGACATTCTGAGTTCATTTCATGAAACCTGCGCTTCCCCTATTAGAGTTCGACGTAACATTATAGGAAAATGTGTTTTCGTGAAGAAATCATGACAAACTAACACAAAATGAAGGTTTCATTATAACTTGACATTCTGAGTTCATTTCATGAAACCTGCGCTTCCCCTATTAGAGTTCGACGTAACATTATAGGAAAACGTGTTTTCGTGAAGAAATCTTGACAAACTAACACAAAATGAAGATTTCTTTATAACTTGACATTCTGAGTTGTTTTCATGAAACCTGCGCTTCCCCTATAAGAGTTCAACCTACCATTATAGGAAAACGTGTTTTCGTGAAGAAATCATGACAAGCTAACACAAAATGAAGATTTCATTATAACTTGACATTCTGAGTTGTTTTCATGAAACCTGCGCTTCCCCTATAAGAGTTCAACCTACCATTATAGGAAAACGTGTTTTCGTGAAGAAATCATGACAAACTAACACAAAATGAAGATTTCATTATAACTTGACATTCTGAGTTGTTTTCATGAAACCTGCGCTTCCCCTATAAGAGTTCAACCTACCATTATAGGAAAACGTGTTTTCGTGAAGAAATCATGACAAACTAACACAAAATGAAGATTTCATTATAACTTGACATTCTGAGTTGTTTTCATGAAACCTGCGCTTCCCCTACAAGAGTTCGACCTACCATTATAGGAAAACGTGTTTTCGTGAAGAAATCATGACAAACTAACACAAAATGAAGATTTCATTATAACTTGACATTCTGAGTTGTTTTCATGAAACCTGCGCTTCCCCTACAAGAGTTCGACCTACCATTATAGGAAAACGTGTTTTCGTGAAGAAATCATGACAAACTAACACAAAATGAAGATTTCGTTATAACTTGACATTCTGAGTTGTTTTCATGAAACCTGCGCTTCCCCTATAAGAGTTCAACCTACCATTATAGGAAAACGTGTTTTCGTGAAGAAATCATGACAAACTAACACAAAATGAAGATTTCATTATAACTTGACATTCTGAGTTGTTTTCATGAAACCTGCGCTTCCCCTACAAGAGTTCAACCTACCATTATAGGAAAACGTGTTTGCGTGAAGAAATCATGACAAACTAACACAAAATGAAGATTTCATTATAACTTGACATTCTGAGTTGTTTTCATGAAACCTGCGCTTCCCCTACAAGAGTTCAACCTACCATTATAGGAAAACGTGTTTTCGTGAAGAAATCATGACAAACTAACACAAAATGAAGATTTCATTATAACTTGACATTCTGAGTTGTTTTCATGAAACCTGCGCTTCCCCTACAAGAGTTCAACCTACCATTATAGGAAAACGTGTTTTCGTGAAGAAATCATGACAAACTAACACAAAATGAAGATTTCATTATAACTTGACATTCTGAGTTCATTTCATGAAACCTGCGCTTCCCCTATTAGAGTTCGATGTAACATTATAGGAAAACGTGTTTTCGTGAAGAAATCATGACAAACTAACACAAAATGAAGGTTTCATTATAACTTGACATTCTGAGTTCATTTCATGAAACCTGCGCTTCCCCTATTAGAGTTCGACGTAACATTATAGGAAAACGTGTTTTCGTGAAGAAATCTTGACAAACTAAAACAAAATGAAGATTTCATTATAACTTGACATTCTGAGTTCATTTCATGAATCCTGCGCTTCCCCTATAACAGTTCGACGTAACATTATAGGAAAATGTGTTTTCGTGAAGAAATCATGACAAACTAACACAAAATGAAGATTTCATTATAACTTGACATTCTGAGTTCATTTCATGAAACCTGCGCTTCCCCTATAAGAGTTCGACGTAACATTATAGGAAAACGTGTTTTCGTGAAGAAATCATGACAAACTAACACAAAATGAAGATTTCATTATAACTTGACATTCTGAGTTGTTTTCATGAAACCTGCGCTTCCCCTACAAGAGTTCAACCTACCATTATAGGAAAACGTGTTTTCGTGAAGAATCATGACAAACTAACACAAAATGAAGATTTCATTATAACTTGACATTCTGAGTTCATTTCATGAAACCTGCGCTTCCCCTATTAGAGTTCGATGTAACATTATAGGAAAACGTGTTTTCGTGAAGAAATCATGACAAACTAACACAAAATGAAGGTTTCATTATAACTTGACATTCTGAGTTCATTTCATGAAACCTGCGCTTCCCCTATTAGAGTTCGACGTAACATTATAGGAAAACGTGTTTTCGTGAAGAAATCTTGACAAACTAAAACAAAATGAAGATTTCATTATAACTTGACATTCTGAGTTCATTTCATGAATCCTGCGCTTCCCCTATAACAGTTCGACGTAACATTATAGGAAAATGTGTTTTCGTGAAGAAATCATGACAAACTAACACAAAATGAAGATTTCATTATAACTTGACATTCTGAGTTCATTTCATGAAACCTGCGCTTCCCCTATAAGAGTTCGACGTAACATTATAGGAAAACGTGTTTTCGTGAAGAAATCATGACAAACTAACACAAAATGAAGATTTCATTATAACTTGACATTCTGAGTTGTTTTCATGAAACCTGCGCTTCCCCTACAAGAGTTCAACCTACCATTATAGGAAAACGTGTTTTCGTGAAGAAATCATGACAAACTAACACAAAATGAAGATTTCATTATAACTTGACATTCTGAGTTGTTTTCATGAAACCTGCGCTTCCCCTATAAGAGTTCAACCTACCATTATAGGAAAACGTGTTTTCGTGAAGAAATCATGACAAACTAACACAAAATGAAGATTTCATTATAACTTGACATTCTGAGTTGTTTTCATGAAACCTGCGCTTCCCCTACAAGAGTTCAACCTACCATTATAGGAAAACGTGTTTTCGTGAAGAAATCATGACAAACTAACACAAAATGAAGATTTCATTATAACTTGACATTCTGAGTTGTTTTCATGAAACCTGCGCTTCCCCTACAAGAGTTCAACCTACCATTATAGGAAAACGTGTTTTCGTGAAGAAATCATGACAAACTAACACAAAATGAAGATTTCATTATAACTTGACATTCTGAGTTGTTTTCATGAAACCTGCGCTTCCCCTATAAGAGTTCAACCTACCATTATAGGAAAACGTGTTTTCGTGAAGAAATCATGACAAGCTAACACAAAATGAAGATTTCATTATAACTTGACATTCTGAGTTGTTTTCATGAAACCTGCGCTTCCACTATAAGAGTTCAACCTACCATTATAGGAAAACGTGTTTTCGTGAAGAAATCATGACAAGCTAACACAAAATGAAGATTTCATTATAACTTGACATTCTGAGTTGTTTTCATGAAACCTGCGCTTCCCCTATAAGAGTTCAACCTACCATTATAGGAAAATGTGTTTTCGTGAAGAAATCATGACAAACTAACACAAAATGAAGATTTCATTATAACTTGACATTCTGAGTTGTTTTCATGAAACCTGCGCTTCCCCTATAAGAGTTCAACCTACCATTATAGGAAAACGTGTTTTCGTGAAGAAATCATGACAAACTAACACAAAATGAAGATTTCATTATAACTTGACATTCTGAGTTGTTTTCATGAAACCTGCGCTTCCCCTACAAGAGTTCGACCTACCATTATAGGAAAACGTGTTTTCGTGAAGAAATCATGACAAACTAACACAAAATGAAGATTTCATTATAACTTGACATTCTGAGTTGTTTTCATGAAACCTGCGCTTCCCCTACAAGAGTTCGACCTACCATTATAGGAAAACGTGTTTTCGTGAAGAAATCATGACAAACTAACACAAAATGAAGATTTCATTATAACTTGACATTCTGAGTTGTTTTCATGAAACCTGCGCTTCCCCTATAAGAGTTCGACCTACCATTATAGGAAAACGTGTTTTCGTGAAGAAATCATGACAAACTAACACAAAATGAAGATTTCATTATAACTTGACATTCTGAGTTGTTTTCATGAAACCTGCGCTTCCCCTATAAGAGTTCAACCTACCATTATAGGAAAACGTGTTTTCGTGAAGAAATCATGACAAACTAACACAAAATGAAGATTTCATTATAACTTGACATTCTGAGTTTATTTCATGAAACCTGCGCTTCTCCTACAAGAGTTCGACCTACCATTTTAGGAAAACGTGTTTTCGTGAAGAAATCATGACAAACTAACACAAAATGAAGATTTCATTATAACTTGACATTCTGAGTTGTTTTCATGAAACCTGCGCTTCCCCTACAAGAGTTCAACCTACCATTATAGGAAAACGTGTTTTCGTGAAGAAATCATGACAAACTAACACAAAATGAAGATTTCATTATAACTTGACATTCTGAGTTGTTTTCATGAAACCTGCGCTTCCCCTACAAGAGTTCGACCTACCATTATAGGAAAACGTGTTTTCGTGAAGAAATCATGACAAACTAACACAAAATGAAGATTTCATTATAACTTGACATTCTGAGTTGTTTTCATGAAACCGGCGCTTCCCCTACAAGAGTTCAACCTACCATTATAGGAAAACGTGTTTTCGTGAAGAAATCATGACAAACTAACACAAAATGAAGATTTCATTATAACTTGACATTCTGAGTTGTTTTCATGAAACCTGCGCTTCCCCTATAAGAGTTCAACCTACCATTATAGGAAAACGTGTTTTCGTGAAGAAATCATGACAAACTAACACAAAATGAAGATTTCATTATAACTTGACATTCTGAGTTTATTTCATGAAACCTGCGCTTCTCCTACAAGAGTTCGACCTACCATTTTAGGAAAACGTGTTTTCGTGAAGAAATCATGACAAACTAACACAAAATGAAGATTTCATTATAACTTGACATTCTGAGTTGTTTTCATGAAACCTGCGCTTCCCCTACAAGAGTTCGACCTACCATTATAGGAAAACGTGTTTTCGTGAAGAAATCATGACAAACTAACACAAAATGAAGATTTCATTATAACTTGACATTCTGAGTTGTTTTCATGAAACCTGCGCTTCCCCTATAAGAGTTCAACCTACCATTATAGGAAAACGTGTTTTCGTGAAGAAATCATGACAAACTAACACAAAATGAAGATTTCATTATAACTTGACATTCTGAGTTGTTTTCATGAAACCTGCGCTTCCCCTATAAGAGTTCAACCTACCATTATAGGAAAACGTGTTTTCGTGAAGAAATCATGACAAACTAACACAAAATGAAGATTTCATTATAACTTGACATTCTGAGTTGTTTTCATGAAACCTGCGCTTCCCCTACAAGAGTTCAACCTACCATTATAGGAAAACGTGTTTTCGTGAAGAAATCATGACAAACTAACACAAAATGAAGATTTCATTATAACTTGACATTCTGAGTTGTTTTCATGAAACCTGCGCTTCCCCTACAAGAGTTCAACCTACCATTATAGGAAAACGTGTTTTCGTGAAGAAATCATGACAAACTAACACAAAATGAAGATTTCATTATAACTTGACATTCTGAGTTGTTTTCATGAAACCTGCGCTTCCCCTACAAGAGTTCAACCTACCATTATAGGAAAACGTGTTTTCGTGAAGAAATCATGACAAACTAACACAAAATGAAGATTTCATTATAACTTGACATTCTGAGTTCATTTCATGAAACCTGCGCTTCCCCTATTAGAGTTCGACGTAACATTATAGGAAAACGTGTTTTCGTGAAGAAATCATGACAAACTAACACAAAATGAAGGTTTCATTATAACTTGACATTCTGAGTTCATTTCATGAAACCTGCGCTTCCCCTATTAGAGTTCGACGTAACATTATAGGAAAACGTGTTTTCGTGAAGAAATCTTGACAAACTAAAACAAAATGAAGATTTCATTATAACTTGACATTCTGAGTTCATTTCATGAATCCTGCGCTTCCCCTATAACAGTTCGACGTAACATTATAGGAAAACGTGTTTTCGTGAAGAAATCATGACAAACTAAAACAAAATGAAGATTTCATTATAACTTGACATTCTGAGTTCATTTCATGAAACCTGCGCTTCCCCTATTAGAGTTCGACGTAACATTATAGGAAAACGTGTTTTCGTGAAGAAATCATGACAAACTAACACAAAATGAAGGTTTCATTATAACTTGACATTCTGAGTTCATTTCATGAAACCTGCACTTCCCCTATTAGAGGTCGACGTAACATTATAGGAAAACGTGTTTTCGTGAAGAAATCATGACAAACTAACACAAAATGAAGATTTCATTATAACTTGACATTCTGAGTTGTTTTCATGAAACCTGCGCTTCCCCTATAAGAGTTCAACCTACCATTATAGGAAAACGTGTTTTCGTGAAGAAATCATGACAAGCTAACACAAAATGAAGATTTCATTATAACTTGACATTCTGAGTTGTTTTCATGAAACCTGCGCTTCCCCTATAAGAGTTCAACCTACCATTATAGGAAAACGTGTTTTCGTGAAGAAATCATGACAAACTAACACAAAATGAAGATTTCATTATAACTTGACATTCTGAGTTGTTTTCATGAAACCTGCGCTTCCCCTATAAGAGTTCAACCTACCATTATAGGAAAACGTGTTTTCGTGAAGAAATCATGACAAACTAACACAAAATGAAGATTTCATTATAACTTGACATTCTGAGTTGTTTTCATGAAACCTGCGCTTCCCCTACAAGAGTTCGACCTACCATTATAGGAAAACGTGTTTTCGTGAAGAAATCATGACAAACTAACACAAAATGAAGATTTCATTATAACTTGACATTCTGAGTTGTTTTCATGAAACCTGCGCTTCCCCTACAAGAGTTCGACCTACCATTATAGGAAAACGTGTTTTCGTGAAGAAATCATGACAAACTAACACAAAATGAAGATTTCATTATAACTTGACATTCTGAGTTGTTTTCATGAAACCTGCGCTTCCCCTACAAGAGTTCAACCTACCATTATAGGAAAACGTGTTTTCGTGAAGAAATCATGACAAACTAACACAAAATGAAGATTTCATTATAACTTGACATTCTGAGTTCATTTCATGAAACCTGCGCTTCCCCTATTAGAGTTCGACGTAACATTATAGGAAAACGTGTTTTCGTGAAGAAATCTTGACAAACTAAAACAAAATGAAGATTTCATTATAACTTGACATTCTGAGTTCATTTCATGAATCCTGCGCTTCCCCTATAACAGTTCGACGTAACATTATAGGAAAACGTGTTTTCGTGAAGAAATCATGACAAACTAAAACAAAATGAAGATTTCATTATAACTTGACATTCTGAGTTCATTTCATGAAACCTGCGCTTCCCCTATTAGAGTTCGACGTAACATTATAGGAAAACGTGTTTTCGTGAAGAAATCATGACAAACTAACACAAAATGAAGGTTTCATTATAACTTGACATTCTGAGTTCATTTCATGAAACCTGCGCTTCCCCTATTAGAGTTCGACGTAACATTATAGGAAAACGTGTTTTCGTGAAGAAATTATGACAAACTAACACAAAATGAAGATTTCATTATAACTTGACATTCTGAGTTGTTTTCATGAAACCTGCGCTTCCCCTATAAGAGTTCAACCTACCATTATAGGAAAACGTGTTTTCGTGAAGAAATCATGACAAGCTAACACAAAATGAAGATTTCATTATAACTTGACATTCTGAGTTGTTTTCATGAAACCTGCGCTTCCCCTATAAGAGTTCAACCTACCATTATAGGAAAACGTGTTTTCGTGAAGAAATCATGACAAACTAACACAAAATGAAGATTTCATTATAACTTGACATTCTGAGTTGTTTTCATGAAACCTGCGCTTCCCCTATAAGAGTTCATCCTACCATTATAGGAAAACGTGTTTTCGTGAAGAAATCATGACAAACTAACACAAAATGAAGATTTCATTATAACTTGACATTCTGAGTTGTTTTCATGAAACCTGCGCTTCCCCTACAAGAGTTCGACCTACCATTATAGGAAAACGTGTTTTCGTGAAGAAATCATGACAAACTAACACAAAATGAAGATTTCATTATAACTTGACATTCTGAGTTGTTTTCATGAAACCTGCGCTTCCCCTACAAGAGTTCGACCTACCATTATAGGAAAACGTGTTTTCGTGAAGAAATCATGACAGACTAACACAAAATGAAGATTTCATTATAACTTGACATTCTGAGTTGTTTTCATGAAACCTGCGCTTCCCCTATAAGAGTTCAACCTACCATTATAGGAAAACGTGTTTTCGTGAAGAAATCATGACAGACTAACACAAAATGAAGATTTCATTATAACTTGACATTCTGAGTTGTTTTCATGAAACCTGCGCTTCCCCTACAAGAGTTCAACCTACCATTATAGGAAAACGTGTTTTCGTGAAGAAATCATGACAAACTAACACAAAATGAAGATTTCATTATAACTTGACATTCTGAGTTCATTTCATGAAACCTGCGCTTCCCCTATTAGAGTTCGACGTAACATTATAGGAAAACGTGTTTTCGTGAAGAAATCTTGACAAACTAAAACAAAATGAAGATTTCATTATAACTTGACATTCTGAGTTCATTTCATGAATCCTGCGCTTCCCCTATAACAGTTCGACGTAACATTATAGGAAAACGTGTTTTCGTGAAGAAATCATGACAAACTAAAACAAAATGAAGATTTCATTATAACTTGACATTCTGAGTTCATTTCATGAAACCTGCGCTTCCCCTATTAGAGTTCGACGTAACATTATAGGAAAACGTGTTTTCGTGAAGAAATCATGACAAACTAACACAAAATGAAGGTTTCATTATAACTTGACATTCTGAGTTCATTTCATGAAACCTGCGCTTCCCCTATTAGAGTTCGACGTAACATTATAGGAAAACGTGTTTTCGTGAAGAAATCATGACAAACTAACACAAAATGAAGATTTCATTATAACTTGACATTCTGAGTTGTTTTCATGAAACCTGCGCTTCCCCTATAAGAGTTCAACCTACCATTATAGGAAAACGTGTTTTCGTGAAGAAATCATGACAAGCTAACACAAAATGAAGATTTCATTATAACTTGACATTCTGAGTTGTTTTCATGAAACCTGCGCTTCCCCTATAAGAGTTCAACCTACCATTATAGGAAAACGTGTTTTCGTGAAGAAATCATGACAAACTAACACAAAATGAAGATTTCATTATAACTTGACATTCTGAGTTGTTTTCATGAAACCTGCGCTTCCCCTATAAGAGTTCATCCTACCATTATAGGAAAACGTGTTTTCGTGAAGAAATCATGACAAACTAACACAAAATGAAGATTTCATTATAACTTGACATTCTGAGTTGTTTTCATGAAACCTGCGCTTCCCCTACAAGAGTTCGACCTACCATTATAGGAAAACGTGTTTTCGTGAAGAAATCATGACAAACTAACACAAAATGAAGATTTCATTATAACTTGACATTCTGAGTTGTTTTCATGAAACCTGCGCTTCCCCTACAAGAGTTCGACCTACCATTATAGGAAAACGTGTTTTCGTGAAGAAATCATGACAGACTAACACAAAATGAAGATTTCATTATAACTTGACATTCTGAGTTGTTTTCATGAAACCTGCGCTTCCCCTATAAGAGTTCAACCTACCATTATAGGAAAACGTGTTTTCGTGAAGAAATCATGACAGACTAACACAAAATGAAGATTTCATTATAACTTGACATTCTGAGTTGTTTTCATGAAACCTGCGCTTCCCCTATAAGAGTTCAACCTACCATTATAGGAAAACGTGTTTTCGTGAAGAAATCATGACAAACTAACACAAAATGAAGATTTCATTATAACTTGACATTCTGAGTTGTTTTCATGAAACCTGCGCTTCCCCTACAAGAGTTCGACCTACCATTATAGGAAAACGTGTTTTCGTGAAGAAATCATGACAAGCTAACACAAAATGAAGATTTCATTATAACTTGACATTCTGAGTTGTTTTCATGAAACCTGCGCTTCCCCTATAAGAGTTCAACCTACCATTATAGGAAAACGTGTTTTCGTGAAGAAATCATGACAAACTAACACAAAATGAAGATTTCATTATAACTTGACATTCTGAGTTGTTTTCATGAAACCTGCGCTTCCCCTATAAGAGTTCAACCTACCATTATAGGAAAACGTGTTTTCGTGAAGAAATCATGACAAACTAACACAAAATGAAGATTTCATTATAACTTGACATTCTGAGTTGTTTTCATGAAACCTGCGCTTCCCCTACAAGAGTTCGACCTACCATTATAGGAAAACGTGTTTTCGTGAAGAAATCATGACAAACTAACACAAAATGAAGATTTCATTATAACTTGACATTCTGAGTTGTTTTCATGAAACCTGCGCTTCCCCTACAAGAGTTCAACCTACCATTATAGGAAAACGTGTTTTCGTGAAGAAATCATGACAAACTAACACAAAATGAAGATTTCATTATAACTTGACATTCTGAGTTGTTTTCATGAAACCTGCGCTTCCCCTATAAGAGTTCGACCTACCATTATAGGAAAACGTGTTTACGTGAAGAAATCATGACAAACTAACACAAAATGAAGATTTCATTATAACTTGACATTCTGAGTTGTTTTCATGAAACCTGCGCTTCCCCTATAAGAGTTCAACCTACCATTATAGGAAAACGTGTTTTCGTGAAGAAATCATGACAAACTAACACAAAATGAAGATTTCATTATAACTTGACATTCTGAGTTTATTTCATGAACCTGCGCTTCTCCTACAAGAGTTCGACCTACCATTTTAGGAAAACGTGTTTTCGTGAAGAAATCATGACAAACTAACACAAAATGAAGATTTCATTATAACTTGACATTCTGAGTTGTTTTCATGAAACCTGCGCTTCCCCTACAAGAGTTCAACCTACCATTATAGGAAAACGTGTTTTCGTGAAGAAATCATGACAAACATACACAAAATGAAGATTTCATTATAACTTGACATTCTGAGTTGTTTTCATGAAACCTGCGCTTCCCCTACAAGAGTTCAACCTACCATTATAGGAAAACGTGTTTTCGTGAAGAAATCATGACAAACTAACACAAAATGAAGATTTCATTATAACTTGACATTCTGAGTTGTTTTCATGAAACCTGCGCTTCCCCTATAAGAGTTCAACCTACCATTATAGGAAAACGTGTTTTCGTGAAGAAATCATGACAAACTAACACAAAATGAAGATTTCATTATAACTTGACATTCTGAGTTGTTTTCATGAAACCTGCGCTTCCCCTACAAGAGTTCAACCTACCATTATAGGAAAACGTGTTTTCGTGAAGAAATCATGACAAACTAACACAAAATGAAGATTTCATTATAACTTGACATTCTGAGTTGTTTTCATGAAACCTGCGCTTCCCCTACAAGAGTTCAACCTACCATTATAGGAAAACGTGTTTTCGTGAAGAAATCATGACAAATTAACACAAAATGAAGATTTCATTATAACTTGACATTCTGAGTTGTTTTCATGAAACCTGCGCTTCCCCTACAAGAGTTCAACCTACCATTATAGGAAAACGTGTTTTCGTGAAGAAATCATGACAAACTAACACAAAATGAAGATTTCATTATAACTTGACATTCTGAGTTGTTTTCATGAAACCTGCGCTTCCCCTATAAGAGTTCAACCTACCATTATAGGAAAACGTGTTTTCGTGAAGAAATCATGACAAACTAACACAAAATGAAGATTTCATTATAACTTGACATTCTGAGTTGTTTTCATGAAACCTGCGCTTCCCCTACAAGAGTTCAACCTACCATTACAGGAAAACGTGTTTTCGTGAAGAAATCATGACAAACTAACACAAAATGAAGATTTCATTATAACTTGACATTCTGAGTTGTTTTCATGAAACCTGCGCTTCCCCTACAAGAGTTCGACCTACCATTATAGGAAAACGTGTTTTCGTGAAGAAATCATGACAAACTAACACAAAATGAAGATTTCATTATAACTTGACATTCTGAGTTGTTTTCATGAAACCTGCGCTTCCCCTACAAGAGTTCAACCTACCATTATAGGAAAACGTGTTTTCGTGAAGAAATCATGACAAACTAACACAAAATGAAGATTTCATTATAACTTGACATTCTGAGTTGTTTTCATGAAACCTGCGCTTCCCCTACAAGAGTTCAACCTACCATTATAGGAAAACGTGTTTTCGTGAAGAAATCATGACAAACTAACACAAAATGAAGATTTCATTATAACTTGACATTCTGAGTTGTTTTCATGAAACCTGCGCTTCCCCTACAAGAGTTCGACCTACCATTATAGGAAAACGTGTTTACGTGAAGAAATCATGACAAACTAACACAAAATGAAGATTTCATTATAACTTGACATTCTGAGTTGTTTTCATGAAACCTGCGCTTCCCCTATAAGAGTTCAACCTACCATTATAGGAAAACGTGTTTTCGTGAAGAAATCATGACAAACTAACACAAAATGAAGATTTCATTATAACTTGACATTCTGAGTTTATTTCATGAAACCTGCGCTTCTCCTACAAGAGTTCGACCTACCATTTTAGGAAAACGTGTTTTCGTGAAGAAATCATGACAAACTAACACAAAATGAAGATTTCATTATAACTTGACATTCTGAGTTGTTTTCATGAAACCTGCGCTTCCCCTACAAGAGTTCAACCTACCATTATAGGAAAACGTGTTTTCGTGAAGAAATCATGACAAACATACACAAAATGAAGATTTCATTATAACTTGACATTCTGAGTTGTTTTCATGAAACCTGCGCTTCCCCTACAAGAGTTCAACCTACCATTATAGGAAAACGTGTTTTCGTGAAGAAATCATGACAAACTAACACAAAATGAAGATTTCATTATAACTTGACATTCTGAGTTGTTTTCATGAAACCTGCGCTTCCCCTATAAGAGTTCAACCTACCATTATAGGAAAACGTGTTTTCGTGAAGAAATCATGACAAACTAACACAAAATGAAGATTTCATTATAACTTGACATTCTGAGTTGTTTTCATGAAACCTGCGCTTCCCCTACAAGAGTTCAACCTACCATTATAGGAAAACGTGTTTTCGTGAAGAAATCATGACAAACTAACACAAAATGAAGATTTCATTATAACTTGACATTCTGAGTTGTTTTCATGAAACCTGCGCTTCCCCTACAAGAGTTCAACCTACCATTATAGGAAAACGTGTTTTCGTGAAGAAATCATGACAAACTAACACAAAATGAAGATTTCATTATAACTTGACATTCTGAGTTGTTTTCATGAAACCTGCGCTTCCCCTACAAGAGTTCAACCTACCATTATAGGAAAACGTGTTTTCGTGAAGAAATCATGACAAATTAACACAAAATGAAGATTTCATTATAACTTGACATTCTGAGTTGTTTTCATGAAACCTGCGCTTCCCCTACAAGAGTTCAACCTACCATTATAGGAAAACGTGTTTTCGTGAAGAAATCATGACAAACTAACACAAAATGAAGATTTCATTATAACTTGACATTCTGAGTTGTTTTCATGAAACCTGCGCTTCCCCTATAAGAGTTCAACCTACCATTATAGGAAAACGTGTTTTCGTGAAGAAATCATGACAAACTAACACAAAATGAAGATTTCATTATAACTTGACATTCTGAGTTGTTTTCATGAAACCTGCGCTTCCCCTACAAGAGTTCAACCTACCATTACAGGAAAACGTGTTTTCGTGAAGAAATCATGACAAACTAACACAAAATGAAGATTTCATTATAACTTGACATTCTGAGTTGTTTTCATGAAACCTGCGCTTCCCCTACAAGAGTTCAACCTACCATTATAGGAAAACGTGTTTTCGTGAAGAAATCATGACAAGCTAACACAAAATGAAGATTTCATTATAACTTGACATTCTGAGTTGTTTTCATGAAACCTGCGCTTCCCCTATAAGAGTTCAACCTACCATTATAGGAAAACGTGTTTTCGTGAAGAAATCATGACAAACTAACACAAAATGAAGATTTCATTATAACTTGACATTCTGAGTTGTTTTCATGAAACCTGCGCTTCCCCTATAAGAGTTCAACCTACCATTATAGGAAAACGTGTTTTCGTGAAGAAATCATGACAAACTAACACAAAATGAAGATTTCATTATAACTTGACATTCTGAGTTGTTTTCATGAAACCTGCGCTTCCCCTACAAGAGTTCGACCTACCATTATAGGAAAACGTGTTTTCGTGAAGAAATCATGACAAGCTAACACAAAATGAAGATTTCATTATAACTTGACATTCTGAGTTGTTTTCATGAAACCTGCGCTTCCCCTATAAGAGTTCGACCTACCATTATAGGAAAACGTGTTTTCGTGAAGAAATCATGACAAACTAACACAAAATGAAGATTTCATTATAACTTGACATTCTGAGTTGTTTTCATGAAACCTGCGCTTCCCCTATAAGAGTTCAACCTACCATTATAGGAAAACGTGTTTTCGTGAAGAAATCATGACAAACTAACACAAAATGAAGATTTCATTATAACTTGACATTCTGAGTTGTTTTCATGAAACCTGCGCTTCCCCTACAAGAGTTCAACCTACCATTATAGGAAAACGTGTTTTCGTGAAGAAATCATGACAAACTAACACAAAATGAAGATTTCATTATAACTTGACATTCTGAGTTGTTTTCATGAAACCTGCGCTTCCCCTACAAGAGTTCAACCTACCATTATAGGAAAACGTGTTTTCGTGAAGAAATTTTGACAAACTAACACAAAATGAAGATTTCATTATAACTTGACATTCTGAGTTGTTTTCATGAAACCTGCGCTTCCCCTACAAGAGTTCAACCTACCATTATAGGAAAACGTGTTTTCGTGAAGAAATCATGACAAACTAACACAAAATGAAGATTTCATTATAACTTGACATTCTGAGTTGTTTTCATGAAACCTGCGCTTCCCCTATAAGAGTTCGACCTACCATTATAGGAAAACGTGTTTTCGTGAAGAAATCATGACAAACTAACACAAAATGAAGATTTCATTATAACTTGACATTCTGAGTTTATTTCATGAAACCTGCGCTTCTCCTACAAGAGTTCGACCTACCATTTTAGGAAAACGTGTTTTCGTGAAGAAATCATGACAAACTAACACAAAATGAAGATTTCATTATAACTTGACATTCTGAGTTGTTTTCATGAAACCTGCGCTTCCCCTACAAGAGTTCAACCTACCATTATAGGAAAACGTGTTTTCGTGAAGAAATCATGACAAACATACACAAAATGAAGATTTCATTATAACTTGACATTCTGAGTTGTTTTCATGAAACCTGCGCTTCCCCTACAAGAGTTCAACCTACCATTATAGGAAAACGTGTTTTCGTGAAGAAATCATGACAAACTAACACAAAATGAAGATTTCATTATAACTTGACATTCTGAGTTGTTTTCATGAAACCTGCGCTTCCCCTATAAGAGTTCAACCTACCATTATAGGAAAACGTGTTTTCGTGAAGAAATCATGACAAACTAACACAAAATGAAGATTTCATTATAACTTGACATTCTGAGTTGTTTTCATGAAACCTGCGCTTCCCCTACAAGAGTTCAACCTACCATTATAGGAAAACGTGTTTTCGTGAAGAAATCATGACAAACTAACACAAAATGAAGATTTCATTATAACTTGACATTCTGAGTTGTTTTCATGAAACCTGCGCTTCCCCTACAAGAGTTCAACCTACCATTATAGGAAAACGTGTTTTCGTGAAGAAATCATGACAAACTAACACAAAATGAAGATTTCATTATAACTTGACATTCTGAGTTGTTTTCATGAAACCTGCGCTTCCCCTACAAGAGTTCAACCTACCATTATAGGAAAACGTGTTTTCGTGAAGAAATCATGACAAATTAACACAAAATGAAGATTTCATTATAACTTGACATTCTGAGTTGTTTTCATGAAACCTGCGCTTCCCCTACAAGAGTTCAACCTACCATTATAGGAAAACGTGTTTTCGTGAAGAAATCATGACAAACTAACACAAAATGAAGATTTCATTATAACTTGACATTCTGAGTTGTTTTCATGAAACCTGCGCTTCCCCTATAAGAGTTCAACCTACCATTATAGGAAAACGTGTTTTCGTGAAGAAATCATGACAAACTAACACAAAATGAAGATTTCATTATAACTTGACATTCTGAGTTGTTTTCATGAAACCTGCGCTTCCCCTACAAGAGTTCAACCTACCATTACAGGAAAACGTGTTTTCGTGAAGAAATCATGACAAACTAACACAAAATGAAGATTTCATTATAACTTGACATTCTGAGTTGTTTTCATGAAACCTGCGCTTCCCCTACAAGAGTTCAACCTACCATTATAGGAAAACGTGTTTTCGTGAAGAAATCATGACAAACTAACACAAAATGAGGATTTCATTATAACTTGACATTCTGAGTTGTTTTCATGAAACCTGCGCTTCCCCTACAAGAGTTCAACCTACCATTATAGGAAAACGTGTTTTCGTGAAGAAATCATGACAAGCTAACACAAAATGAAGATTTCATTATAACTTGACATTCTGAGTTGTTTTCATGAAACCTGCGCTTCCCCTATAAGAGTTCAACCTACCATTATAGGAAAACGTGTTTTCGTGAAGAAATCATGACAAACTAACACAAAATGAAGATTTCATTATAACTTGACATTCTGAGTTGTTTTCATGAAACCTGCGCTTCCCCTATAAGAGTTCAACCTACCATTATAGGAAAACGTGTTTTCGTGAAGAAATCATGACAAACTAACACAAAATGAAGATTTCATTATAACTTGACATTCTGAGTTGTTTTCATGAAACCTGCGCTTCCCCTACAAGAGTTCGACCTACCATTATAGGAAAACGTGTTTTCGTGAAGAAATCATGACAAGCTAACACAAAATGAAGATTTCATTATAACTTGACATTCTGAGTTGTTTTCATGAAACCTGCGCTTCCCCTATAAGAGTTCGACCTACCATTATAGGAAAACGTGTTTTCGTGAAGAAATCATGACAAACTAACACAAAATGAAGATTTCATTATAACTTGACATTCTGAGTTGTTTTCATGAAACCTGCGCTTCCCCTATAAGAGTTCAACCTACCATTATAGGAAAACGTGTTTTCGTGAAGAAATCATGACAAACTAACACAAAATGAAGATTTCATTATAACTTGACATTCTGAGTTGTTTTCATGAAACCTGCGCTTCCCCTACAAGAGTTCAACCTACCATTATAGGAAAACGTGTTTTCGTGAAGAAATCATGACAAACTAACACAAAATGAAGATTTCATTATAACTTGACATTCTGAGTTGTTTTCATGAAACCTGCGCTTCCCCTACAAGAGTTCAACCTACCATTATAGGAAAACGTGTTTTCGTGAAGAAATTTTGACAAACTAACACAAAATGAAGATTTCATTATAACTTGACATTCTGAGTTGTTTTCATGAAACCTGCGCTTCCCCTACAAGAGTTCAACCTACCATTATAGGAAAACGTGTTTTCGTGAAGAAATCATGACAAACTAACACAAAATGAAGATTTCATTATAACTTGACATTCTGAGTTGTTTTCATGAAACCTGCGCTTCCCCTATAAGAGTTCGACCTACCATTATAGGAAAACGTGTTTTCGTGAAGAAATCATGACAAACTAACACAAAATGAAGATTTCATTATAACTTGACATTCTGAGTTGTTTTCATGAAACCTGCGCTTCCCCTATAAGAGTTCAACCTACCATTATAGGAAAACGTGTTTTCGTGAAGAAATCATGACAAACTAACACAAAATGAAGATTTCATTATAACTTGACATTCTGAGTTGTTTTCATGAAACCTGCGCTTCCCCTATAAGAGTTCAACCTACCATTATAGGAAAACGTGTTTTCGTGAAGAAATCATGACAAACTAACACAAAATGAAGATTTCATTATAACTTGACATTCTGAGTTTATTTCATGAAACCTGCGCTTCTCCTACAAGAGTTCGACCTACCATTTTAGGAAAACGTGTTTTCGTGAAGAAATCATGACAAACTAACACAAAATGAAGATTTCATTATAACTTGACATTCTGAGTTGTTTTCATGAAACCTGCGCTTCCCCTACAAGAGTTCAACCTACCATTATAGGAAAACGTGTTTTCGTGAAGAAATCATGACAAACTAACACAAAATGAAGATTTCATTATAACTTGACATTCTGAGTTGTTTTCATGAAACCTGCGCTTCCCCTATAAGAGTTCAACCTACCATTATAGGAAAACGTGTTTTCGTGAAGAAATCATGACAAACTAACACAAAATGAAGATTTCATTATAACTTGACATTCTGAGTTGTTTTCATGAAACCTGCGCTTCCCCTATAAGAGTTCAACCTACCATTATAGGAAAACGTGTTTTCGTGAAGAAATCATGACAAACTAACACAAAATGAAGATTTCATTATAACTTGACATTCTGAGTTGTTTTCATGAAACCTGCGCTTCCCCTATAAGAGTTCAACCTACCATTATAGGAAAACGTGTTTTCGTGAAGAAATCATGACAAACTAACACAAAATGAAGATTTCATTATAACTTGACATTCTGAGTTTATTTCATGAAACCTGCGCTTCTCCTACAAGAGTTCGACCTACCATTTTAGGAAAACGTGTTTTCGTGAAGAAATCATGACAAACTAACACAAAATGAAGATTTCATTATAACTTGACATTCTGAGTTGTTTTCATGAAACCTGCGCTTCCCCTACAAGAGTTCAACCTACCATTATAGGAAAACGTGTTTTCGTGAAGAAATCATGACAAACATACACAAAATGAAGATTTCATTATAACTTGACATTCTGAGTTGTTTTCATGAAACCTGCGCTTCCCCTACAAGAGTTCAACCTACCATTATAGGAAAACGTGTTTTCGTGAAGAAATCATGACAAACTAACACAAAATGAAGATTTCATTATAACTTGACATTCTGAGTTGTTTTCATGAAACCTGCGCTTCCCCTACAAGAGTTCAACCTACCATTATAGGAAAACGTGTTTTCGTGAAGAAATCATGACAAACTAACACAAAATGAAGATTTCATTATAACTTGACATTCTGAGTTGTTTTCATGAAACCTGCGCTTCCCCTACAAGAGTTCAACCTACCATTATAGGAAAACGTGTTTTCGTGAAGAAATCATGACAAACTAACACAAAATGAAGATTTCATTATAACTTGACATTCTGAGTTGTTTTCATGAAACCTGCGCTTCCCCTATAAGAGTTCAACCTACCATTATAGGAAAACGTGTTTTCGTGAAGAAATCATGACAAACTAACACAAAATGAAGATTTCATTATAACTTGACATTCTGAGTTTATTTCATGAAACCTGCGCTTCTCCTACAAGAGTTCGACCTACCATTTTAGGAAAACGTGTTTTCGTGAAGAAATCATGACAAACTAACACAAAATGAAGATTTCATTATAACTTGACATTCTGAGTTGTTTTCATGAAACCTGCGCTTCCCCTACAAGAGTTCAACCTACCATTATAGGAAAACGTGTTTTCGTGAAGAAATCATGACAAACATACACAAAATGAAGATTTCATTATAACTTGACATTCTGAGTTGTTTTCATGAAACCTGCGCTTCCCCTACAAGAGTTCAACTTACCATTATAGGAAAACGTGTTTTCGTGAAGAAATCATGACAAACTAACACAAAATGAAGATTTCATTATAACTTGACATTCTGAGTTGTTTTCATGAAACCTGCGCTTCCCCTACAAGAGTTCAACCTACCATTATAGGAAAACGTGTTTTCGTGAAGAAATCATGACAAACTAACACAAAATGAAGATTTCATTATAACTTGACATTCTGAGTTGTTTTCATGAAACCTGCGCTTCCCCTACAAGAGTTCAACCTACCATTATAGGAAAACGTGTTTTCGTGAAGAAATCATGACAAACTAACACAAAATGAAGATTTCATTATAACTTGACATTCTGAGTTGTTTTCATGAAACCTGCGCTTCCCCTATAAGAGTTCAACCTACCATTATAGGAAAACGTGTTTTCGTGAAGAAATCATGACAAACTAACACAAAATGAAGATTTCATTATAACTTGACATTCTGAGTTGTTTTCATGAAACCTGCGCTTCCCCTATAAGAGTTCAACCTACCATTTTAGGAAAACGTGTTTTCGTGAAGAAATCATGACAAACTAACACAAAATGAAGATTTCATTATAACTTGACATTCTGAGTTTATTTCATGAAACCTGCGCTTCTCCTACAAGAGTTCGACCTACCATTTTAGGAAAACGTGTTTTCGTGAAGAAATCATGACAAACTAACACAAAATGAAGATTTCATTATAACTTGACATTCTGAGTTGTTTTCATGAAACCTGCGCTTCCCCTACAAGAGTTCAACCTACCATTATAGGAAAACGTGTTTTCGTGAAGAAATCATGACAAACATACACAAAATGAAGATTTCATTATAACTTGACATTCTGAGTTGTTTTCATGAAACCTGCGCTTCCCCTACAAGAGTTCAACCTACCATTATAGGAAAACGTGTTTTCGTGAAGAAATCATGACAAACTAACACAAAATGAAGATTTCATTATAACTTGACATTCTGAGTTGTTTTCATGAAACCTGCGCTTCCCCTACAAGAGTTCAACCTACCATTATAGGAAAACGTGTTTTCGTGAAGAAATCATGACAAACTAACACAAAATGAAGATTTCATTATAACTTGACATTCTGAGTTGTTTTCATGAAACCTGCGCTTCCCCTACAAGAGTTCAACCTACCATTATAGGAAAACGTGTTTTCGTGAAGAAATCATGACAAACTAACACAAAATGAAGATTTCATTATAACTTGACATTCTGAGTTGTTTTCATGAAACCTGCGCTTCCCCTATAAGAGTTCAACCTACCATTATAGGAAAACGTGTTTTCGTGAAGAAATCATGACAAACTAACACAAAATGAAGATTTCATTATAACTTGACATTCTGAGTTGTTTTCATGAAACCTGCGCTTCCCCTACAAGAGTTCAACCTACCATTACAGGAAAACGTGTTTTCGTGAAGAAATCATGACAAACTAACACAAAATGAAGATTTCATTATAACTTGACATTCTGAGTTGTTTTCATGAAACCTGCGCTTCCCCTACAAGAGTTCAACCTACCATTATAGGAAAACGTGTTTTCGTGAAGAAATCATGACAAACTAACACAAAATGAGGATTTCATTATAACTTGACATTCTGAGTTGTTTTCATGAAACCTGCGCTTCCCCTACAAGAGTTCAACCTACCATTATAGGAAAACGTGTTTTCGTGAAGAAATCATGACAAGCTAACACAAAATGAAGATTTCATTATAACTTGACATTCTGAGTTGTTTTCATGAAACCTGCGCTTCCCCTATAAGAGTTCAACCTACCATTATAGGAAAACGTGTTTTCGTGAAGAAATCATGACAAACTAACACAAAATGAAGATTTCATTATAACTTGACATTCTGAGTTGTTTTCATGAAACCTGCGCTTCCCCTATAAGAGTTCAACCTACCATTATAGGAAAACGTGTTTTCGTGAAGAAATCATGACAAGCTAACACAAAATGAAGATTTCATTATAACTTGACATTCTGAGTTGTTTTCATGAAACCTGCGCTTCCCCTATAAGAGTTCAACCTACCATTATAGGAAAACGTGTTTTCGTGAAGAAATCATGACAAACTAACACAAAATGAAGATTTCATTATAACTTGACATTCTGAGTTGTTTTCATGAAACCTGCGCTTCCCCTATAAGAGTTCATCCTACCATTATAGGAAAACGTGTTTTCGTGAAGAAATCATGACAAACTAACACAAAATGAAGATTTCATTATAACTTGACATTCTGAGTTGTTTTCATGAAACCTGCGCTTCCCCTACAAGAGTTCGACCTACCATTATAGGAAAACGTGTTTTCGTGAAGAAATCATGACAAACTAACACAAAATGAAGATTTCATTATAACTTGACATTCTGAGTTGTTTTCATGAAACCTGCGCTTCCCCTACAAGAGTTCGACCTACCATTATAGGAAAACGTGTTTTCGTGAAGAAATCATGACAGACTAACACAAAATGAAGATTTCATTATAACTTGACATTCTGAGTTGTTTTCATGAAACCTGCGCTTCCCCTATAAGAGTTCAACCTACCATTATAGGAAAACGTGTTTTCGTGAAGAAATCATGACAGACTAACACAAAATGAAGATTTCATTATAACTTGACATTCTGAGTTGTTTTCATGAAACCTGCGCTTCCCCTACAAGAGTTCGACCTACCATTATAGGAAAACGTGTTTTCGTGAAGAAATCATGACAAACTAACACAAAATGAAGATTTCATTATAACTTGACATTCTGAGTTGTTTTCATGAAACCTGCGCTTCCCCTATAAGAGTTCAACCTACCATTATAGGAAAACGTGTTTTCGTGAAGAAATCATGACAAACTAACACAAAATGAAGATTTCATTATAACTTGACATTCTGAGTTGTTTTCATGAAACCTGCGCTTCCCCTATAAGAGTTCAACCTACCATTATAGGAAAACGTGTTTTCGTGAAGAAATCATGACAAACTAACACAAAATGAAGATTTCATTATAACTTGACATTCTGAGTTGTTTTCATGAAACCTGCGCTTCCCCTACAAGAGTTCAACCTACCATTATAGGAAAACGTGTTTTCGTGAAGAAATCATGACAAACTAACACAAAATGAAGATTTCATTATAACTTGACATTCTGAGTTGTTTTCATGAAACCTGCGCTTCCCCTACAAGAGTTCAACCTACCATTATAGGAAAACGTGTTTTCGTGAAGAAATCATGACAAATTAACACAAAATGAAGATTTCATTATAACTTGACATTCTGAGTTGTTTTCATGAAACCTGCGCTTCCCCTACAAGAGTTCAACCTACCATTATAGGAAAACGTGTTTTCGTGAAGAAATCATGACAAACTAACACAAAATGAAGATTTCATTATAACTTGACATTCTGAGTTGTTTTCATGAAACCTGCGCTTCCCCTACAAGAGTTCAACCTACCATTATAGGAAAACGTGTTTTCGTGAAGAAATCATGACAAACTAACACAAAATGAAGATTTCATTATAACTTGACATTCTGAGTTGTTTTCATGAAACCTGCGCTTCCCCTACAAGAGTTCAACCTACCATTACAGGAAAACGTGTTTTCGTGAAGAAATCATGACAAACTAACACAAAATGAAGATTTCATTATAACTTGACATTCTGAGTTGTTTTCATGAAACCTGCGCTTCCCCTACAAGAGTTCGACCTACCATTATAGGAAAACGTGTTTTCGTGAAGAAATCATGACAAACTAACACAAAATGAAGATTTCATTATAACTTGACATTCTGAGTTGTTTTCATGAAACCTGCGCTTCCCCTACAAGAGTTCAACCTACCATTATAGGAAAACGTGTTTTCGTGAAGAAATCATGACAAACTAACACAAAATGAAGATTTCATTATAACTTGACATTCTGAGTTGTTTTCATGAAACCTGCGCTTCCCCTATAAGAGTTCGACCTACCATTATAGGAAAACGTGTTTACGTGAAGAAATCATGACAAACTAACACAAAATGAAGATTTCATTATAACTTGACATTCTGAGTTGTTTTCATGAAACCTGCGCTTCCCCTATAAGAGTTCAACCTACCATTATAGGAAAACGTGTTTTCGTGAAGAAATCATGACAAACTAACACAAAATGAAGATTTCATTATAACTTGACATTCTGAGTTTATTTCATGAAACCTGCGCTTCTCCTACAAGAGTTCGACCTACCATTTTAGGAAAACGTGTTTTCGTGAAGAAATCATGACAAACTAACACAAAATGAAGATTTCATTATAACTTGACATTCTGAGTTGTTTTCATGAAACCTGCGCTTCCCCTACAAGAGTTCGACCTACCATTATAGGAAAACGTGTTTTCGTGAAGAAATCATGACAAACATACACAAAATGAAGATTTCATTATAACTTGACATTCTGAGTTGTTTTCATGAAACCTGCGCTTCCCCTACAAGAGTTCAACCTACCATTATAGGAAAACGTGTTTTCGTGAAGAAATCATGACAAACTAACACAAAATGAAGATTTCATTATAACTTGACATTCTGAGTTGTTTTCATGAAACCTGCGCTTCCCCTATAAGAGTTCAACCTACCATTATAGGAAAACGTGTTTTCGTGAAGAAATCATGACAAACTAACACAAAATGAAGATTTCATTATAACTTGACATTCTGAGTTGTTTTCATGAAACCTGCGCTTCCCCTATAAGAGTTCAACCTACCATTATAGGAAAACGTGTTTTCGTGAAGAAATCATGACAAACTAACACAAAATGAAGATTTCATTATAACTTGACATTCTGAGTTGTTTTCATGAAACCTGCGCTTCCCCTACAAGAGTTCAACCTACCATTATAGGAAAACGTGTTTTCGTGAAGAAATCATGACAAACTAACACAAAATGAAGGTTTCATTATAACTTGACATTCTGAGTTGTTTTCATGAAACCTGCGCTTCCCCTACAAGAGTTCAACCTACCATTATAGGAAAACGTGTTTTCGTGAAGAAATCATGACAAATGAACACAAAATGAAGATTTCATTATAACTTGACATTCTGAGTTGTTTTCATGAAACCTGCGCTTCCCCTACAAGAGTTCAACCTACCATTATAGGAAAACGTGTTTTCGTGAAGAAATCATGACAAACTAACACAAAATGAAGATTTCATTATAACTTGACATTCTGAGTTGTTTTCATGAAACCTGCGCTTCCCCTATAAGAGTTCAACCTACCATTATAGGAAAACGTGTTTTCGTGAAGAAATCATGACAAACTAACACAAAATGAAGATTTCATTATAACTTGACATTCTGAGTTGTTTTCATGAAACCTGCGCTTCCCCTACAAGAGTTCAACCTACCATTACAGGAAAACGTGTTTTCGTGAAGAAATCATGACAAACTAACACAAAATGAAGATTTCATTATAACTTGACATTCTGAGTTGTTTTCATGAAACCTGCGCTTCCCCTACAAGAGTTCAACCTACCATTATAGGAAAACGTGTTTTCGTGAAGAAATCATGACAAACTAACACAAAATGAGGATTTCATTATAACTTGACATTCTGAGTTGTTTTCATGAAACCTGCGCTTCCCCTACAAGAGTTCAACCTACCATTATAGGAAAACGTGTTTTCGTGAAGAAATCATGACAAGCTAACACAAAATGAAGATTTCATTATAACTTGACATTCTGAGTTGTTTTCATGAAACCTGCGCTTCCCCTATAAGAGTTCAACCTACCATTATAGGAAAACGTGTTTTCGTGAAGAAATCATGACAAACTAACACAAAATGAAGATTTCATTATAACTTGACATTCTGAGTTGTTTTCATGAAACCTGCGCTTCCCCTATAAGAGTTCAACCTACCATTATAGGAAAACGTGTTTTCGTGAAGAAATCATGACAAACTAACACAAAATGAAGATTTCATTATAACTTGACATTCTGAGTTGTTTTCATGAAACCTGCGCTTCCCCTACAAGAGTTCGACCTACCATTATAGGAAAACGTGTTTTCGTGAAGAAATCATGACAAGCTAACACAAAATGAAGATTTCATTATAACTTGACATTCTGAGTTGTTTTCATGAAACCTGCGCTTCCCCTATAAGAGTTCGACCTACCATTATAGGAAAACGTGTTTTCGTGAAGAAATCATGACAAACTAACACAAAATGAAGATTTCATTATAACTTGACATTCTGAGTTGTTTTCATGAAACCTGCGCTTCCCCTATAAGAGTTCAACCTACCATTATAGGAAAACGTGTTTTCGTGAAGAAATCATGACAAACTAACACAAAATGAAGATTTCATTATAACTTGACATTCTGAGTTGTTTTCATGAAACCTGCGCTTCCCCTACAAGAGTTCAACCTACCATTATAGGAAAACGTGTTTTCGTGAAGAAATCATGACAAACTAACACAAAATGAAGATTTCATTATAACTTGACATTCTGAGTTGTTTTCATGAAACCTGCGCTTCCCCTACAAGAGTTCAACCTACCATTATAGGAAAACGTGTTTTCGTGAAGAAATTTTGACAAACTAACACAAAATGAAGATTTCATTATAACTTGACATTCTGAGTTGTTTTCATGAAACCTGCGCTTCCCCTACAAGAGTTCAACCTACCATTATAGGAAAACGTGTTTTCGTGAAGAAATCATGACAAACTAACACAAAATGAAGATTTCATTATAACTTGACATTCTGAGTTGTTTTCATGAAACCTGCGCTTCCCCTATAAGAGTTCGACCTACCATTATAGGAAAACGTGTTTTCGTGAAGAAATCATGACAAACTAACACAAAATGAAGATTTCATTATAACTTGACATTCTGAGTTGTTTTCATGAAACCTGCGCTTCCCCTATAAGAGTTCAACCTACCATTATAGGAAAACGTGTTTTCGTGAAGAAATCATGACAAACTAACACAAAATGAAGATTTCATTATAACTTGACATTCTGAGTTGTTTTCATGAAACCTGCGCTTCCCCTATAAGAGTTCAACCTACCATTATAGGAAAACGTGTTTTCGTGAAGAAATCATGACAAACTAACACAAAATGAAGATTTCATTATAACTTGACATTCTGAGTTTATTTCATGAAACCTGCGCTTCTCCTACAAGAGTTCGACCTACCATTTTAGGAAAACGTGTTTTCGTGAAGAAATCATGACAAACTAACACAAAATGAAGATTTCATTATAACTTGACATTCTGAGTTGTTTTCATGAAACCTGCGCTTCCCCTACAAGAGTTCAACCTACCATTATAGGAAAACGTGTTTTCGTGAAGAAATCATGACAAACTAACACAAAATGAAGATTTCATTATAACTTGACATTCTGAGTTGTTTTCATGAAACCTGCGCTTCCCCTATAAGAGTTCAACCTACCATTATAGGAAAACGTGTTTTCGTGAAGAAATCATGACAAACTAACACAAAATGAAGATTTCATTATAACTTGACATTCTGAGTTGTTTTCATGAAACCTGCGCTTCCCCTATAAGAGTTCAACCTACCATTATAGGAAAACGTGTTTTCGTGAAGAAATCATGACAAACTAACACAAAATGAAGATTTCATTATAACTTGACATTCTGAGTTGTTTTCATGAAACCTGCGCTTCCCCTATAAGAGTTCAACCTACCATTATAGGAAAACGTGTTTTCGTGAAGAAATCATGACAAACTAACACAAAATGAAGATTTCATTATAACTTGACATTCTGAGTTTATTTCATGAAACCTGCGCTTCTCCTACAAGAGTTCGACCTACCATTTTAGGAAAACGTGTTTTCGTGAAGAAATCATGACAAACTAACACAAAATGAAGATTTCATTATAACTTGACATTCTGAGTTGTTTTCATGAAACCTGCGCTTCCCCTACAAGAGTTCGACCTACCATTATAGGAAAACGTGTTTTCGTGAAGAAATCATGACAAACATACACAAAATGAAGATTTCATTATAACTTGACATTCTGAGTTGTTTTCATGAAACCTGCGCTTCCCCTACAAGAGTTCAACCTACCATTATAGGAAAACGTGTTTTCGTGAAGAAATCATGACAAACTAACACAAAATGAAGATTTCATTATAACTTGACATTCTGAGTTGTTTTCATGAAACCTGCGCTTCCCCTACAAGAGTTCAACCTACCATTATAGGAAAACGTGTTTTCGTGAAGAAATCATGACAAACTAACACAAAATGAAGATTTCATTATAACTTGACATTCTGAGTTGTTTTCATGAAACCTGCGCTTCCCCTACAAGAGTTCAACCTACCATTATAGGAAAACGTGTTTTCGTGAAGAAATCATGACAAACTAACACAAAATGAAGATTTCATTATAACTTGACATTCTGAGTTGTTTTCATGAAACCTGCGCTTCCCCTATAAGAGTTCAACCTACCATTATAGGAAAACGTGTTTTCGTGAAGAAATCATGACAAACTAACACAAAATGAAGATTTCATTATAACTTGACATTCTGAGTTGTTTTCATGAAACCTGCGCTTCCCCTACAAGAGTTCAACCTACCATTACAGGAAAACGTGTTTTCGTGAAGAAATCATGACAAACTAACACAAAATGAAGATTTCATTATAACTTGACATTCTGAGTTGTTTTCATGAAACCTGCGCTTCCCCTACAAGAGTTCAACCTACCATTATAGGAAAACGTGTTTTCGTGAAGAAATCATGACAAACTAACACAAAATGAGGATTTCATTATAACTTGACATTCTGAGTTGTTTTCATGAAACCTGCGCTTCCCCTACAAGAGTTCAACCTACCATTATAGGAAAACGTGTTTTCGTGAAGAAATCATGACAAGCTAACACAAAATGAAGATTTCATTATAACTTGACATTCTGAGTTGTTTTCATGAAACCTGCGCTTCCCCTATAAGAGTTCAACCTACCATTATAGGAAAACGTGTTTTCGTGAAGAAATCATGACAAACTAACACAAAATGAAGATTTCATTATAACTTGACATTCTGAGTTGTTTTCATGAAACCTGCGCTTCCCCTACAAGAGTTCAACCTACCATTATAGGAAAACGTGTTTTCGTGAAGAAATCATGACAAACTAACACAAAATGAAGATTTCATTATAACTTGACATTCTGAGTTGTTTTCATGAAACCTGCGCTTCCCCTATAAGAGTTCAACCTACCATTATAGGAAAACGTGTTTTCGTGAAGAAATCATGACAAACTAACACAAAATGAAGATTTCATTATAACTTGACATTCTGAGTTGTTTTCATGAAACCTGCGCTTCCCCTACAAGAGTTCGACCTACCATTATAGGAAAACGTGTTTTCGTGAAGAAATCATGACAAGCTAACACAAAATGAAGATTTCATTATAACTTGACATTCTGAGTTGTTTTCATGAAACCTGCGCTTCCCCTATAAGAGTTCGACCTACCATTATAGGAAAACGTGTTTTCGTGAAGAAATCATGACTAACTAACACAAAATGAAGATTTCATTATAACTTGACATTCTGAGTTGTTTTCATGAAACCTGCGCTTCCCCTATAAGAGTTCAACCTACCATTATAGGAAAACGTGTTTTCGTGAAGAAATCATGACAAACTAACACAAAATGAAGATTTCATTATAACTTGACATTCTGAGTTGTTTTCATGAAACCTGCGCTTCCCCTACAAGAGTTCAACCTACCATTATAGGAAAACGTGTTTTCGTGAAGAAATCATGACAAACTAACACAAAATGAAGATTTCATTATAACTTGACATTCTGAGTTGTTTTCATGAAACCTGCGCTTCCCCTACAAGAGTTCAACCTACCATTATAGGAAAACGTGTTTTCGTGAAGAAATTTTGACAAACTAACACAAAATGAAGATTTCATTATAACTTGACATTCTGAGTTGTTTTCATGAAACCTGCGCTTCCCCTACAAGAGTTCAACCTACCATTATAGGAAAACGTGTTTTCGTGAAGAAATCATGACAAACTAACACAAAATGAAGATTTCATTATAACTTGACATTCTGAGTTGTTTTCATGAAACCTGCGCTTCCCCTATAAGAGTTCGACCTACCATTATAGGAAAACGTGTTTTCGTGAAGAAATCATGACAAACTAACACAAAATGAAGATTTCATTATAACTTGACATTCTGAGTTGTTTTCATGAAACCTGCGCTTCCCCTATAAGAGTTCAACCTACCATTATAGGAAAACGTGTTTTCGTGAAGAAATCATGACAAACTAACACAAAATGAAGATTTCATTATAACTTGACATTCTGAGTTGTTTTCATGAAACCTGCGCTTCCCCTATAAGAGTTCAACCTACCATTATAGGAAAACGTGTTTTCGTGAAGAAATCATGACAAACTAACACAAAATGAAGATTTCATTATAACTTGACATTCTGAGTTTATTTCATGAAACCTGCGCTTCTCCTACAAGAGTTCGACCTACCATTTTAGGAAAACGTGTTTTCGTGAAGAAATCATGACAAACTAACACAAAATGAAGATTTCATTATAACTTGACATTCTGAGTTGTTTTCATGAAACCTGCGCTTCCCCTACAAGAGTTCAACCTACCATTATAGGAAAACGTGTTTTCGTGAAGAAATCATGACAAACTAACACAAAATGAAGATTTCATTATAACTTGACATTCTGAGTTGTTTTCATGAAACCTGCGCTTCCCCTATAAGAGTTCAACCTACCATTATAGGAAAACGTGTTTTCGTGAAGAAATCATGACAAACTAACACAAAATGAAGATTTCATTATAACTTGACATTCTGAGTTGTTTTCATGAAACCTGCGCTTCCCCTATAAGAGTTCAACCTACCATTATAGGAAAACGTGTTTTCGTGAAGAAATCATGACAAACTAACACAAAATGAAGATTTCATTATAACTTGACATTCTGAGTTGTTTTCATGAAACCTGCGCTTCCCCTATAAGAGTTCAACCTACCATTATAGGAAAACGTGTTTTCGTGAAGAAATCATGACAAACTAACACAAAATGAAGATTTCATTATAACTTGACATTCTGAGTTTATTTCATGAAACCTGCGCTTCTCCTACAAGAGTTCGACCTACCATTTTAGGAAAACGTGTTTTCGTGAAGAAATCATGACAAACTAACACAAAATGAAGATTTCATTATAACTTGACATTCTGAGTTGTTTTCATGAAACCTGCGCTTCCCCTACAAGAGTTCGACCTACCATTATAGGAAAACGTGTTTTCGTGAAGAAATCATGACAAACATACACAAAATGAAGATTTCATTATAACTTGACATTCTGAGTTGTTTTCATGAAACCTGCGCTTCCCCTACAAGAGTTCAACCTACCATTATAGGAAAACGTGTTTTCGTGAAGAAATCATGACAAACTAACACAAAATGAAGATTTCATTATAACTTGACATTCTGAGTTGTTTTCATGAAACCTGCGCTTCCCCTACAAGAGTTCAACCTACCATTATAGGAAAACGTGTTTTCGTGAAGAAATCATGACAAACTAACACAAAATGAAGATTTCATTATAACTTGACATTCTGAGTTGTTTTCATGAAACCTGCGCTTCCCCTACAAGAGTTCAACCTACCATTATAGGAAAACGTGTTTTCGTGAAGAAATCATGACAAACTAACACAAAATGAAGATTTCATTATAACTTGACATTCTGAGTTGTTTTCATGAAACCTGCGCTTCCCCTATAAGAGTTCAACCTACCATTATAGGAAAACGTGTTTTCGTGAAGAAATCATGACAAACTAACACAAAATGAAGATTTCATTATAACTTGACATTCTGAGTTGTTTTCATGAAACCTGCGCTTCCCCTACAAGAGTTCAACCTACCATTACAGGAAAACGTGTTTTCGTGAAGAAATCATGACAAACTAACACAAAATGAAGATTTCATTATAACTTGACATTCTGAGTTGTTTTCATGAAACCTGCGCTTCCCCTACAAGAGTTCAACCTACCATTATAGGAAAACGTGTTTTCGTGAAGAAATCATGACAAACTAACACAAAATGAGGATTTCATTATAACTTGACATTCTGAGTTGTTTTCATGAAACCTGCGCTTCCCCTACAAGAGTTCAACCTACCATTATAGGAAAACGTGTTTTCGTGAAGAAATCATGACAAGCTAACACAAAATGAAGATTTCATTATAACTTGACATTCTGAGTTGTTTTCATGAAACCTGCGCTTCCCCTATAAGAGTTCAACCTACCATTATAGGAAAACGTGTTTTCGTGAAGAAATCATGACAAACTAACACAAAATGAAGATTTCATTATAACTTGACATTCTGAGTTGTTTTCATGAAACCTGCGCTTCCCCTATAAGAGTTCAACCTACCATTATAGGAAAACGTGTTTTCGTGAAGAAATCATGACAAACTAACACAAAATGAAGATTTCATTATAACTTGACATTCTGAGTTGTTTTCATGAAACCTGCGCTTCCCCTACAAGAGTTCGACCTACCATTATAGGAAAACGTGTTTTCGTGAAGAAATCATGACAAGCTAACACAAAATGAAGATTTCATTATAACTTGACATTCTGAGTTGTTTTCATGAAACCTGCGCTTCCCCTATAAGAGTTCGACCTACCATTATAGGAAAACGTGTTTTCGTGAAGAAATCATGACAAACTAACACAAAATGAAGATTTCATTATAACTTGACATTCTGAGTTGTTTTCATGAAACCTGCGCTTCCCCTATAAGAGTTCAACCTACCATTATAGGAAAACGTGTTTTCGTGAAGAAATCATGACAAACTAACACAAAATGAAGATTTCATTATAACTTGACATTCTGAGTTGTTTTCATGAAACCTGCGCTTCCCCTACAAGAGTTCAACCTACCATTATAGGAAAACGTGTTTTCGTGAAGAAATCATGACAAACTAACACAAAATGAAGATTTCATTATAACTTGACATTCTGAGTTGTTTTCATGAAACCTGCGCTTCCCCTACAAGAGTTCAACCTACCATTATAGGAAAACGTGTTTTCGTGAAGAAATTTTGACAAACTAACACAAAATGAAGATTTCATTATAACTTGACATTCTGAGTTGTTTTCATGAAACCTGCGCTTCCCCTACAAGAGTTCAACCTACCATTATAGGAAAACGTGTTTTCGTGAAGAAATCATGACAAACTAACACAAAATGAAGATTTCATTATAACTTGACATTCTGAGTTGTTTTCATGAAACCTGCGCTTCCCCTATAAGAGTTCGACCTACCATTATAGGAAAACGTGTTTTCGTGAAGAAATCATGACAAACTAACACAAAATGAAGATTTCATTATAACTTGACATTCTGAGTTGTTTTCATGAAACCTGCGCTTCCCCTATAAGAGTTCAACCTACCATTATAGGAAAACGTGTTTTCGTGAAGAAATCATGACAAACTAACACAAAATGAAGATTTCATTATAACTTGACATTCTGAGTTTATTTCATGAAACCTGCGCTTCTCCTACAAGAGTTCGACCTACCATTTTAGGAAAACGTGTTTTCGTGAAGAAATCATGACAAACTAACACAAAATGAAGATTTCATTATAACTTGACATTCTGAGTTGTTTTCATGAAACCTGCGCTTCCCCTACAAGAGTTCAACCTACCATTATAGGAAAACGTGTTTTCGTGAAGAAATCATGACAAACTAACACAAAATGAAGATTTCATTATAACTTGACATTCTGAGTTGTTTTCATGAAACCTGCGCTTCCCCTATAAGAGTTCAACCTACCATTATAGGAAAACGTGTTTTCGTGAAGAAATCATGACAAACTAACACAAAATGAAGATTTCATTATAACTTGACATTCTGAGTTGTTTTCATGAAACCTGCGCTTCCCCTATAAGAGTTCAACCTACCATTATAGGAAAACGTGTTTTCGTGAAGAAATCATGACAAACTAACACAAAATGAAGATTTCATTATAACTTGACATTCTGAGTTGTTTTCATGAAACCTGCGCTTCCCCTATAAGAGTTCAACCTACCATTATAGGAAAACGTGTTTTCGTGAAGAAATCATGACAAACTAACACAAAATGAAGATTTCATTATAACTTGACATTCTGAGTTTATTTCATGAAACCTGCGCTTCTCCTACAAGAGTTCGACCTACCATTTTAGGAAAACGTGTTTTCGTGAAGAAATCATGACAAACTAACACAAAATGAAGATTTCATTATAACTTGACATTCTGAGTTGTTTTCATGAAACCTGCGCTTCCCCTACAAGAGTTCAACCTACCATTATAGGAAAACGTGTTTTCGTGAAGAAATCATGACAAACTAACACAAAATGCAGATTTCATTATAACTTGACATTCTGAGTTCATTTCATGAAACCTGCGCTTCCCCTATAAGAGTTCGACCTACCATTATAGGAAAACGTGTTTTCGTGAAGAAATCATGACAAACTAACACAAAATGAAGATTTCATTATAACTTGACACTCTGAGTTCATTTCATGAAACCTGCGCTTCCCCTATAAGAGTTTGACGTAACATTATAGAAAGACGTGTTTTCGTGAAGAAATCATGACAAACTAACACAAAATGAAGATTTCATTATAACTTGACATTCTGAGTTCATTTCATGAAACCTGCGCTTCCCCTATAAGAGTTCGACCTACCATTATAGGAAAACGTGTTTTCGTGAAGAAATCATGACAAACTAACACAAAATGAAGATTTCATTATAACTTGACATTCTGAGTTCATTTCATGAAACCTGCGCTTCCCCTATAAGAGTTCGACCTACCATTATAGGAAAACGTGTTTTCGTGAAGAAATCATGACAAACAAACACAAAATGAAGATTTAATTATAACTTGACATTCTGAGTTCATTTCATGAAACCTGCTCTTCCCCTATAAGAGTTCGACCTACCATTATAGGAAAACGTGTTTTCGTGAAGAAATCATGACAAACTAACACAAAATGAAGATTTCATTATAACTTGACATTCTGAGTTCATTTCATGAAACCTGCGCTTCCCCTATAAGAGTTCGACGTAACATTATAGGAAAACGTGTTTTCGTGAAGAAATCATGACAAACAAACACAAAATGAAGATTTCATAATAACTTGACACTCTGAGTTCATTTCATGAAACCTGCGCTTCCCCTATAAGAGTTCGACCTACCATTATTGAAAAACGTGTTTTCGTGAAGAAATCATGACAAACTAACACAAAATGAAGATTTCATTATAAATTGACATTCTAAGTTCATTTCATGAAACCTGCGCTTCCCCTATAAGAGTTCGACCTACCATTATAGGAAAACGTGTTTTCGTGAAGAAATCATGACAAACTAACACAAAATGAAGATTTCATTATAACTTGACACTCTGAGTTCATTTCATGAAACCTGCGCTTCCCCTATAAGAGTTTGACGTAACATTATAGAAAGACGTGTTTTCGTGAAGAAATCATGACAAACTAACACAAAATGAAGATTTCATTATAACTTGACATTCTGAGTTCATTTCATGAAACCTGCGCTTCCCCTATAAGAGTTCGACCTACCATTATAGGAAAACGTGTTTTCGTGAAGAAATCATGACAAACTAACACAAAATGAAGATTTCATTATAACTTGACACTCTGAGTTCATTTCATGAAACCTGCGCTTCCCCTATAAGAGTTTGACGTAACATTATAGAAAGACGTGTTTTCGTGAAGAAATCATGACAAACTAACACAAAATGAAGATTTCATTATAACTTGACATTCTGAGTTCATTTCATGAAACCTGCGCTTCCCCTATAAGAGTTCGACCTACCATTATAGGAAAACGTGTTTTCGTGAAGAAATCATGACAAACTAACACAAAATGAAGATTTCATTATAACTTGACATTCTGAGTTCATTTCATGAAACCTGCGCTTCCCCTATAAGAGTTCGACGTAACATTATAGGAAAACGTGTTTTCGTGAAGAAATCATGACAAACTAACACAAAATGAAGATTTCATTATAACTTGACATTCTGAGTTCATTTCATGAAACCTGCGCTTCCCCTATAAGAGTTCAACGTAACATTATAGGAAAACGTGTTTTCGTGAAGAAATCATGACAAACTAACACAAATTGAAGATTTCATTATAACTTGACATTCTGAGTTCATTTCATGAAACCTGCGCTTCCGCTATAAGAGTTCGACGTAACATTATAGGAAAACGTGTTTTCGTGATGAAATCATGACAAACTAACACAAAATGAAGATTTCATTATAACTTGACATTCTGAGTTCATTTCATGAAACCTGCGCTTCCCCTATAAGAGTTCGACGTAACATTATAGGAAAACGTGTTTTCGTGAAGAAATCATGACAAACTAACACAAAATGAAGATTTCATTATAACTTGACATTCTGAGTTCATTTCATGAAACCTGCGCTTCCCCTATAAGAGTTCGACCTACCATTATAGGAAAACGTGTTTTCGTGAAGAAATCATGACAAACAAACACAAAATGAAGATTTCATTATAACTTGACATTCTGAGTTGTTTTCATGAAACCTGCGCTTCCCCTACAAGAGTTCAACCTACCATTATAGGAAAACGTGTTTTCGTGAAGAAATCATGACAAACTAACACAAAATGAAGATTTCATTATAACTTGACATTCTGAGTTTATTTCATGAAACCTGCGCTTCCCCTACAAGAGTTCAACCTACCATTATAGGAAAACGTGTTTTCGTGAAGAAATCATGACAAACTAACACAAAATGAAGATTTCATTTTAACTTGACATTCTGAGTTGTTTTCATGAAACCTGCGCTTCCTCTATAAGAGTTCAACCTACCATTATAGAAAAACGTGTTTTCGTGAAGAAATCATGACAAACTAACACAAAATGAAGATTTCATTATAACTTGACATTCTGAGTTCATTTCATGAAACCTGCGCTTCCCCTATAAGAGTTCGACCTACCATTATAGGAAAACGTGTTTTCGTGAAGAAATCATGACAAACTAACACAAAATGAAGATTTCATTATAACTTGACATTCTGAGTTCATTTCATGAAACCTGCGCTTCCCCTATAAGAGTTCGACGTAACATTATAGGAAAACGTGTTTTCGTGAAGAAATCATGACAAACTAACACAAAATGAAGATTTCATTATAACTTGACATTCTGAGTTCATTTCATGAAACCTGCGCTTCCCCTATAAGAGTTCGACCTACCATTATAGGAAAACGTGTTTTCGTGAAGAAATCATGACAAACTAACACAAAATGAAGATTTCATTATAACTTGACATTCTGAGTTCATTTCATGAAACCTGCGCTTCCCCTATAAGAGTTCAACGTAACATTATAGGAAAACGTGTTTTCGTGAAGAAATCATGACAAACTAACACAAATTGAAGATTTCATTATAACTTGACATTCTGAGTTCATTTCATGAAACCTGCGCTTCCGCTATAAGAGTTCGACGTAACATTATAGGAAAACGTGTTTTCGTGAAGAAATCATGACAAACTAACACAAAATGAAGATTTCATTATAACTTGACATTCTGAGTTCATTTCATGAAACCTGCGCTTCCCCTATAAGAGTTCGACGTAACATTATAGGAAAACGTGTTTTCGTGAAGAAATCATGACAAACTAACACAAAATGAAGATTTCATTATAACTTGACATTCTGAGTTCATTTCATGAAACCTGCGCTTCCCCTATAAGAGTTCGACCTACCATTATAGGAAAACGTGTTTTCGTGAAGAAATCATGACAAACTAACACAAAATGAAGATTTCATTATAACTTGACATTCTGAGTTCATTTCATGAAACCTGCGCTTCCCCTATAAGAGTTCGACGTAACATTATAGGAAAACGTGTTTTCGTGAAGAAATCATGACAAACTAACACAAAATGAAGATTTCATTATAACTTGACATTCTGAGTTTATTTCATGAAACCTGCGCTTCCCCTACAAGAGTTCAACCTACCATTATAGGAAAACGTGTTTTCGTGAAGAAATCATGACAAACTAACACAAAATGAAGATTTCATTTTAACTTGACATTCTGAGTTGTTTTCATGAAACCTGCGCTTCCTCTATAAGAGTTCAACCTACCATTATAGAAAAACGTGTTTTCGTGAAGAAATCATGACAAACTAACACAAAATGAAGATTTCATTATAACTTGACATTCTGAGTTCATTTCATGAAACCTGCGCTTCCCCTATAAGAGTTCGACCTACCATTATAGGAAAACGTGTTTTCGTGAAGAAATCATGACAAACTAACACAAAATGAAGATTTCATTATAACTTGACATTCTGAGTTCATTTCATGAAACCTGCGCTTCCCCTATAAGAGTTCAACGTAACATTATAGGAAAACGTGTTTTCGTGAAGAAATCATGACAAACTAACACAAATTGAAGATTTCATTATAACTTGACATTCTGAGTTCATTTCATGAAACCTGCGCTTCCCCTATAAGAGTTCGACGTAACATTATAGGAAAACGTGTTTTCGTGAAGAAATCATGACAAACTAACACAAAATGAAGATTTCATTATAACTTGACATTCTGAGTTCATTTCATGAAACCTGCGCTTCCCCTATAAGAGTTCGACCTACCATTATAGGAAAACGTGTTTTCGTGAAGAAATCATGACAAACTAACACAAAATGAAGATTTCATTATAACTTGACATTCTGAGTTCATTTCATGAAACCTGCGCTTCCCCTATAAGAGTTCGACGTAACATTATAGGAAAACGTGTTTTCGTGAAGAAATCATGACAAATTAACACAAAATGAAGATTTCATTATAACTTGACATTCTGAGTTCATTTCATGAAACCTGCGCTTCCCCTATAAGAGTTCGACCTACCATTATAGGAAAACGTGTTTTCGTGAAGAAATCATGACAAACTAACACAAAATGAAGATTTCATTATAACTTGACATTCTGAGTTCATTTCATGAAACCTGCGCTTCCCCTATAAGAGTTCAACGTAACATTATAGGAAAACGTGTTTTCGTGAAGAAATCATGACAAACTAACACAAATTGAAGATTTCATTATAACTTGACATTCTGAGTTCATTTCATGAAACCTGCGCTTCCGCTATAAGAGTTCGACGTAACATTATAGGAAAACGTGTTTTCGTGAAGAAATCATGACAAACTAACACAAAATGAAGATTTCATTTTAACTTGACATTCTGAGTTGTTTTCATGAAACCTGCGCTTCCTCTATAAGAGTTCAACCTACCATTATAGAAAAACGTGTTTTCGTGAAGAAATCATGACAAACTAACACAAAATGAAGATTTCATTATAACTTGACATTCTGAGTTCATTTCATGAAACCTGCGCTTCCCCTATAAGAGTTCGACCTACCATTATAGGAAAACGTGTTTTCGTGAAGAAATCATGACAAACTAACACAAAATGAAGATTTCATTATAACTTGACATTCTGAGTTCATTTCATGAAACCTGCGCTTCCCCTATAAGAGTTCGACGTAACATTATAGGAAAACGTGTTTTCGTGAAGAAATCATGACAAACTAACACAAAATGAAGATTTCATTATAACTTGACATTCTGAGTTCATTTCATGAAACCTGCGCTTCCCCTATAAGAGTTCGACCTACCATTATAGGAAAACGTGTTTTCGTGAAGAAATCATGACAAACTAACACAAAATGAAGATTTCATTATAACTTGACATTCTGAGTTCATTTCATGAAACCTGCGCTTCCCCTATAAGAGTTCAACGTAACATTATAGGAAAACGTGTTTTCGTGAAGAAATCATGACAAACTAACACAAATTGAAGATTTCATTATAACTTGACATTCTGAGTTCATTTCATGAAACCTGCGCTTCCGCTATAAGAGTTCGACGTAACATTATAGGAAAACGTGTTTTCGTGAAGAAATCATGACAAACTAACACAAAATGAAGATTTCATTATAACTTGACATTCTGAGTTCATTTCATGAAACCTGCGCTTCCCCTATAAGAGTTCGACGTAACATTATAGGAAAACGTGTTTTCGTGAAGAAATCATGACAAACTAACACAAAATGAAGATTTCATTATAACTTGACATTCTGAGTTCATTTCATGAAACCTGCGCTTCCCCTATAAGAGTTCGACCTACCATTATAGGAAAACGTGTTTTCGTGAAGAAATCATGACAAACTAACACAAAATGAAGATTTCATTATAACTTGACATTCTGAGTTCATTTCATGAAACCTGCGCTTCCCCTATAAGAGTTCAACGTAACATTATAGGAAAACGTGTTTTCGTGAAGAAATCATGACAAACTAACACAAATTGAAGATTTCATTATAACTTGACATTCTGAGTTCATTTCATGAAACCTGCGCTTCCCCTATAAGAGTTCGACGTAACATTATAGGAAAACGTGTTTTCGTGAAGAAATCATGACAAACTAACACAAAATGAAGATTTCATTATAACTTGACATTCTGAGTTCATTTCATGAAACCTGCGCTTCCCCTATAAGAGTTCGACCTACCATTATAGGAAAACGTGTTTTCGTGAAGAAATCATGACAAACTAACACAAAATGAAGATTTCATTATAACTTGACATTCTGAGTTCATTTCATGAAACCTGCGCTTCCCCTATAAGAGTTCGACGTAACATTATAGGAAAACGTGTTTTCGTGAAGAAATCATGACAAATTAACACAAAATGAAGATTTCATTATAACTTGACATTCTGAGTTCATTTCATGAAACCTGCGCTTCCCCTATAAGAGTTCGACCTACCATTATAGGAAAACGTGTTTTCGTGAAGAAATCATGACAAACTAACACAAAATGAAGATTTCATTATAACTTGACATTCTGAGTTCATTTCATGAAACCTGCGCTTCCCCTATAAGAGTTCAACGTAACATTATAGGAAAACGTGTTTTCGTGAAGAAATCATGACAAACTAACACAAATTGAAGATTTCATTATAACTTGACATTCTGAGTTCATTTCATGAAACCTGCGCTTCCGCTATAAGAGTTCGACGTAACATTATAGGAAAACGTGTTTTCGTGAAGAAATCATGACAAACTAACACAAAATGAAGATTTCATTATAACTTGACATTCTGAGTTCATTTCATGAAACCTGCGCTTCCCCTATAAGAGTTCGACCTACCATTATAGGAAAACGTGTTTTCGTGAAGAAATCATGACAAACAAACACAAAATGAAGATTTCATTATAACTTGACACTCTGAGTTCATTTCATGAAACCTGCGCTTCCCCTATAAGAGTTTGACGTAACATTATAGAAAAACGTGTTTTCGTGAAGAAATCATGACAAACTAACACAAAATGCAGATTTCATTATAACTTGACATTCTGAGTTCATTTCATGAAACCTGCGCTTCCCCTATAAGAGTTCGACCTACCACTATAGGAAAACGTGTTTTCGTGAAGAAATCATGACAAACTAACACAAAATGAAGATTTCATTATAACTTGACACTCTGAGTTCATTTCATGAAACCTGCGCTTCCCCTATAAGAGTTTGACGTAACATTATAGAAAGACGTGTTTTCGTGAAGAAATCATGACAAACTAACACAAAATGCAGATTTCATTATAACTTGACATTCTGAATTCATTTCATGAAACCTGCGCTTCCCCTATAAGAGTTCGACGTAACATTATAGGAAAACGTGTTTTCGTGAAGAAATCATGACAAACTAACACAAAATGAAGATTTCATTATAACTTGACATTCTGAGTTCATTTCATGAAACCTGCGCTTCCCCTATAAGAGTTCGACCTACCATTATAGGAAAACGTGTTTTCGTGAAGAAATCATGACAAACAAACACAAAATGAAGATTTCATTATAACTTGACACTCTGAGTTCATTTCATGAAACCTGCGCTTCCCCTATAAGAGTTTGACGTAACATTATAGAAAAACGTGTTTTCGTGAAGAAATCATGACAAACTAACACAAAATGCAGATTTCATTATAACTTGACATTCTGAGTTCATTTCATGAAACCTGCGCTTCCCCTATAAGAGTTCGACCTACCACTATAGGAAAACGTGTTTTCGTGAAGAAATCATGACAAACTAACACAAAATGAAGATTTCATTATAACTTGACACTCTGAGTTCATTTCATGAAACCTGCGCTTCCCCTATAAGAGTTTGACGTAACATTATAGAAAGACGTGTTTTCGTGAAGAAATCATGACAAACTAACACAAAATGAAGATTTCATTATAACTTGACATTCTGAGTTCATTTCATGAAACCTGCGCTTCCCCTATAAGAGTTCGACGTAACATTATAGGAAAACGTGTTTTCGTGAAGAAATCATGACAAACTAACACAAAATGAAGATTTCATTATAACTTGACATTCTGAGTTCATTTCATGAAACCTGCGCTTCCCCTATAAGAGTTCGACCTACCATTATAGGAAAACTTGTTTTCGTGAAGAAATCATGACAAACAAACACAAAATGAAGATTTCATTATAACATGACATTCTGAGTTCATTTCATGAAACCTGCGCTTCCCCTATAAGAGTTTGACGTAACATTATAGAAAAACGTGTTTTCGTGAAGAAATCATGACAAACTAACACAAAATGCAGATTTCATTATAACTTGACATTCTGAGTTCATTTCATGAAACCTGCGCTTCCCCTATAAGAGTTCGACCTACCATTATAGGAAAACGTGTTTTCGTGAAGAAATCATGACAAATTAACACAAAATGAAGATTTCATTATAACTTGACATTCTGAGTTCATTTCATGAAACCTGCGCTTCCCCTATAAGAGTTCGACCTACCATTATAGGAAAACGTGTTTTCGTGAAGAAATCATGACAAACTAACACAAAATGAAGATTTCATTATAACTTGACATTCTGAGTTCATTTCATGAAACCTGCGCTTCCCCTATAAGAGTTCGACCTACCATTATAGGAAAACGTGTTTTCGTTAAGAAATCTTGACAAACTAACACAAAATGAAGATTTCATTATAACTTGACATTCTGAGTTCATTTCATGAAACCTGCTCTTCCCCTATAAGAGTTCAACGTAACATTATAGGAAAACGTGTTTTCGTGAAGAAATCATGACAAACTAACACAAATTGAAGATTTCATTATAACTTGACATTCTGAGTTCATTTCATGAAACCTGCGCTTCCCCTATAAGAGTTCGACGTAACATTATAGGAAAACGTGTTTTCGTGAAGAAATCATGACAAACTAACACAAAATGAAGATTTCATTATAACTTGACATTCTGAGTTCATTTCATGAAACCTGCGCTTCCCCTATAAGAGTTCGACCTACCATTATAGGAAAACGTGTTTTCGTGAAGAAATCATGACAAACTAACACAAAATGAAGATTTCATTATAACTTGACATTCTGAGTTCATTTCATGAAACCTGCGCTTCCCCTATAAGAGTTCGACGTAACATTATAGGAAAACGTGTTTTCGTGAAGAAATCATGACAAATTAACACAAAATGAAGATTTCATTATAACTTGACATTCTGAGTTCATTTCATGAAACCTGCGCTTCCCCTATAAGAGTTCGACCTACCATTATAGGAAAACGTGTTTTCGTGAAGAAATCATGACAAACTAACACAAAATGAAGATTTCATTATAACTTGACATTCTGAGTTCATTTCATGAAACCTGCGCTTCCCCTATAAGAGTTCAACGTAACATTATAGGAAAACGTGTTTTCGTGAAGAAATCATGACAAACTAACACAAATTGAAGATTTCATTATAACTTGACATTCTGAGTTCATTTCATGAAACCTGCGCTTCCGCTATAAGAGTTCGACGTAACATTATAGGAAAACGTGTTTTCGTGAAGAAATCATGACAAACTAACACAAAATGAAGATTTCATTATAACTTGACATTCTGAGTTCATTTCATGAAACCTGCGCTTCCCCTATAAGAGTTCGACCTACCATTATAGGAAAACGTGTTTTCGTGAAGAAATCATGACAAACAAACACAAAATGAAGATTTCATTATAACTTGACACTCTGAGTTCATTTCATGAAACCTGCGCTTCCCCTATAAGAGTTTGACGTAACATTATAGAAAAACGTGTTTTCGTGAAGAAATCATGACAAACTAACACAAAATGCAGATTTCATTATAACTTGACATTCTGAGTTCATTTCATGAAACCTGCGCTTCCCCTATAAGAGTTCGACCTACCACTATAGGAAAACGTGTTTTCGTGAAGAAATCATGACAAACTAACACAAAATGAAGATTTCATTATAACTTGACACTCTGAGTTCATTTCATGAAACCTGCGCTTCCCCTATAAGAGTTTGACGTAACATTATAGAAAGACGTGTTTTCGTGAAGAAATCATGACAAACTAACACAAAATGAAGATTTCATTATAACTTGACATTCTGAGTTCATTTCATGAAACCTGCGCTTCCCCTATAAGAGTTCGACGTAACATTATAGGAAAACGTGTTTTCGTGAAGAAATCATGACAAACTAACACAAAATGAAGATTTCATTATAACTTGACATTCTGAGTTCATTTCATGAAACCTGCGCTTCCCCTATAAGAGTTCGACCTACCATTATAGGAAAACGTGTTTTCGTGAAGAAATCATGACAAACAAACACAAAATGAAGATTTCATTATAACTTGACACTCTGAGTTCATTTCATGAAACCTGCGCTTCCCCTATAAGAGTTTGACGTAACATTATAGAAAAACGTGTTTTCGTGAAGAAATCATGACAAACTAACACAAAATGCAGATTTCATTATAACTTGACATTCTGAGTTCATTTCATGAAACCTGCGCTTCCCCTATAAGAGTTCGACCTACCACTATAGGAAAACGTGTTTTCGTGAAGAAATCATGACAAACTAACACAAAATGAAGATTTCATTATAACTTGACACTCTGAGTTCATTTCATGAAACCTGCGCTTCCCCTATAAGAGTTTGACGTAACATTATAGAAAGACGTGTTTTCGTGAAGAAATCATGACAAACTAACACAAAATGAAGATTTCATTATAACTTGACATTCTGAGTTCATTTCATGAAACCTGCGCTTCCCCTATAAGAGTTCGACGTAACATTATAGGAAAACGTGTTTTCGTGAAGAAATCATGACAAACTAACACAAAATGAAGATTTCATTATAACTTGACATTCTGAGTTCATTTCATGAAACCTGCGCTTCCCCTATAAGAGTTCGACCTACCATTATAGGAAAACGTGTTTTCGTGAAGAAATCATGACAAACAAACACAAAATGAAGATTTCATTATAACATGACATTCTGAGTTCATTTCATGAAACCTGCGCTTCCCCTATAAGAGTTTGACGTAACATTATAGAAAAACGTGTTTTCGTGAAGAAATCATGACAAACTAACACAAAATGCAGATTTCATTATAACTTGACATTCTGAGTTCATTTCATGAAACCTGCGCTTCCCCTATAAGAGTTCGACCTACCATTATAGGAAAACGTGTTTTCGTGAAGAAATCATGACAAACTAACACAAAATGAAGATTTCATTATAACTTGACACTCTGAGTTCATTTCATGAAACCTGCGCTTCCCCTATAAGAGTTTGACGTAACATTATAGAAAGACGTGTTTTCGTGAAGAAATCATGACAAACTAACACAAAATGAAGATTTCATTATAACTTGACATTCTGAGTTCATTTCATGAAACCTGCGCTTCCCCTATAAGAGTTCGACCTACCATTATAGGAAAACGTGTTTTCGTGAAGAAATCATGACAAACTAACACAAAATGAAGATTTCATTATAACTTGACACTCTGAGTTCATTTCATGAAACCTGCGCTTCCCCTATAAGAGTTTGACGTAACATTATAGAAAGACGTGTTTTCGTGAAGAAATCATGACAAATTAACACAAAATGAAGATTTCATTATAACTTGACATTCTGAGTTCATTTCATGAAACCTGCGCTTCCCCTATAAGAGTTCGACCTACCATTATAGGAAAACGTGTTTTCGTGAAGAAATCATGACAAACTAACACAAAATGAAGATTTCATTATAACTTGACATTCTGAGTTCATTTCATGAAACCTGCGCTTCCCCTATAAGAGTTCGACCTACCATTATAGGAAAACGTGTTTTCGTGAAGAAATCTTGACAAACTAACACAAAATGAAGATTTCATTATAACTTGACATTCTGAGTTCATTTCATGAAACCTGCGCTTCCCCTATAAGAGTTCGACGTAACATTATAGGAAAACGTGTTTTCGTGAAGAAATCATGACAAATTAACACAAAATGAAGATTTCATTATAACTTGACATTCTGAGTTCATTTCATGAAACCTGCGCTTCCCCTATAAGAGTTCGACCTACCATTATAGGAAAACGTGTTTTCGTGAAGAAATCATGACAAACTAACACAAAATGAAGATTTCATTATAACTTGACATTCTGAGTTCATTTCATGAATCCTGCGCTTCCCCTATAAGAGTTCAACGTAACATTATAGGAAAACGTGTTTTCGTGAAGAAATCATGACAAACTAACACAAATTGAAGATTTCATTATAACTTGACATTCTGAGTTCATTTCATGAAACCTGCGCTTCCGCTATAAGAGTTCGACGTAACATTATAGGAAAACGTGTTTTCGTGAAGAAATCATGACAAACTAACACAAAATGAAGATTTCATTATAACTTGACATTCTGAGTTCATTTCATGAAACCTGCGCTTCCCCTATAAGAGTTCGACGTAACATTATAGGAAAACGTGTTTTCGTGAAGAAATCATGACAAACTAACACAAAATGAAGATTTCATTATAACTTGACACTCTGAGTTCATTTCATGAAACCTGCGCTTCCCCTATAAGAGTTTGACGTAACATTATAGAAAGACGTGTTTTCGTGAAGAAATCATGACAAATTAACACAAAATGAAGATTTCATTATAACTTGACATTCTGAGTTCATTTCATGAAACCTGCGCTTCCCCTATAAGAGTTCGACCTACCATTATAGGAAAACGTGTTTTCGTGAAGAAATCATGACAAACTAACACAAAATGAAGATTTCATTATAACTTGACATTCTGAGTTCATTTCATGAAACCTGCGCTTCCCCTATAAGAGTTCGACCTACCATTATAGGAAAACGTGTTTTCGTGAAGAAATCTTGACAAACTAACACAAAATGAAGATTTCATTATAACTTGACATTCTGAGTTCATTTCATGAAACCTGCTCTTCCCCTATAAGAGTTCAACGTAACATTATAGGAAAACGTGTTTTCGTGAAGAAATCATGACAAACTAACACAAATTGAAGATTTCATTATAACTTGACATTCTGAGTTCATTTCATGAAACCTGCGCTTCCCCTATAAGAGTTCGACGTAACATTATAGGAAAACGTGTTTTCGTGAAGAAATCATGACAAACTAACACAAAATGAAGATTTCATTATAACTTGACATTCTGAGTTCATTTCATGAAACCTGCGCTTCCCCTATAAGAGTTCGACCTACCATTATAGGAAAACGTGTTTTCGTGAAGAAATCATGACAAACTAACACAAAATGAAGATTTCATTATAACTTGACATTCTGAGTTCATTTCATGAAACCTGCGCTTCCCCTATAAGAGTTCGACGTAACATTATAGGAAAACGTGTTTTCGTGAAGAAATCATGACAAATTAACACAAAATGAAGATTTCATTATAACTTGACATTCTGAGTTCATTTCATGAAACCTGCGCTTCCCCTATAAGAGTTCGACCTACCATTATAGGAAAACGTGTTTTCGTGAAGAAATCATGACAAACTAACACAAAATGAAGATTTCATTATAACTTGACATTCTGAGTTCATTTCATGAAACCTGCGCTTCCCCTATAAGAGTTCAACGTAACATTATAGGAAAACGTGTTTTCGTGAAGAAATCATGACAAACTAACACAAATTGAAGATTTCATTATAACTTGACATTCTGAGTTCATTTCATGAAACCTGCGCTTCCGCTATAAGAGTTCGACGTAACATTATAGGAAAACGTGTTTTCGTGAAGAAATCATGACAAACTAACACAAAATGAAGATTTCATTATAACTTGACATTCTGAGTTCATTTCATGAAACCTGCGCTTCCCCTATAAGAGTTCGACCTACCATTATAGGAAAACGTGTTTTCGTGAAGAAATCATGACAAACAAACACAAAATGAAGATTTCATTATAACTTGACACTCTGAGTTCATTTCATGAAACCTGCGCTTCCCCTATAAGAGTTTGACGTAACATTATAGAAAAACGTGTTTTCGTGAAGAAATCATGACAAACTAACACAAAATGCAGATTTCATTATAACTTGACATTCTGAGTTCATTTCATGAAACCTGCGCTTCCCCTATAAGAGTTCGACCTACCACTATAGGAAAACGTGTTTTCGTGAAGAAATCATGACAAACTAACACAAAATGAAGATTTCATTATAACTTGACACTCTGAGTTCATTTCATGAAACCTGCGCTTCCCCTATAAGAGTTTGACGTAACATTATAGAAAGACGTGTTTTCGTGAAGAAATCATGACAAACTAACACAAAATGAAGATTTCATTATAACTTGACATTCTGAGTTCATTTCATGAAACCTGCGCTTCCCCTATAAGAGTTCGACGTAACATTATAGGAAAACGTGTTTTCGTGAAGAAATCATGACAAACTAACACAAAATGAAGATTTCATTATAACTTGACATTCTGAGTTCATTTCATGAAACCTGCGCTTCCCCTATAAGAGTTCGACCTACCATTATAGGAAAACGTGTTTTCGTGAAGAAATCATGACAAACAAACACAAAATGAAGATTTCATTATAACTTGACACTCTGAGTTCATTTCATGAAACCTGCGCTTCCCCTATAAGAGTTTGACGTAACATTATAGAAAAACGTGTTTTCGTGAAGAAATCATGACAAACTAACACAAAATGCAGATTTCATTATAACTTGACATTCTGAGTTCATTTCATGAAACCTGCGCTTCCCCTATAAGAGTTCGACCTACCACTATAGGAAAACGTGTTTTCGTGAAGAAATCATGACAAACTAACACAAAATGAAGATTTCATTATAACTTGACACTCTGAGTTCATTTCATGAAACCTGCGCTTCCCCTATAAGAGTTTGACGTAACATTATAGAAAGACGTGTTTTCGTGAAGAAATCATGACAAACTAACACAAAATGAAGATTTCATTATAACTTGACATTCTGAGTTCATTTCATGAAACCTGCGCTTCCCCTATAAGAGTTCGACGTAACATTATAGGAAAACGTGTTTTCGTGAAGAAATCATGACAAACTAACACAAAATGAAGATTTCATAATAACTTGACATTCTGAGTTCATTTCATGAAACCTGCGCTTCCCCTATAAGAGTTCGACCTACCATTATAGGAAAACGTGTTTTCGTGAAGAAATCTTGACAAACTAACACAAAATGAAGATTTCATTATAACTTGACATTCTGAGTTCATTTCATGAAACCTGCTCTTCCCCTATAAGAGTTCAACGTAACATTATAGGAAAACGTGTTTTCGTGAAGAAATCATGACAAACTAACACAAATTGAAGATTTCATTATAACTTGACATTCTGAGTTCATTTCATGAAACCTGCGCTTCCCCTATAAGAGTTCGACGTAACATTATAGGAAAACGTGTTTTCGTGAAGAAATCATGACAAACTAACACAAAATGAAGATTTCATTATAACTTGACATTCTGAGTTCATTTCATGAAACCTGCGCTTCCCCTATAAGAGTTCGACCTACCATTATAGGAAAACGTGTTTTCGTGAAGAAATCATGACAAACTAACACAAAATGAAGATTTCATTATAACTTGACATTCTGAGTTCATTTCATGAAACCTGCGCTTCCCCTATAAGAGTTCGACGTAACATTATAGGAAAACGTGTTTTCGTGAAGAAATCATGACAAATTAACACAAAATGAAGATTTCATTATAACTTGACATTCTGAGTTCATTTCATGAAACCTGCGCTTCCCCTATAAGAGTTCGACCTACCATTATAGGAAAACGTGTTTTCGTGAAGAAATCATGACAAACTAACACAAAATGAAGATTTCATTATAACTTGACATTCTGAGTTCATTTCATGAAACCTGCGCTTCCCCTATAAGAGTTCAACGTAACATTATAGGAAAACGTGTTTTCGTGAAGAAATCATGACAAACTAACACAAATTGAAGATTTCATTATAACTTGACATTCTGAGTTCATTTCATGAAACCTGCGCTTCCGCTATAAGAGTTCGACGTAACATTATAGGAAAACGTGTTTTCGTGAAGAAATCATGACAAACTAACACAAAATGAAGATTTCATTATAACTTGACATTCTGAGTTCATTTCATGAAACCTGCGCTTCCCCTATAAGAGTTCGACCTACCATTATAGGAAAACGTGTTTTCGTGAAGAAATCATGACAAACAAACACAAAATGAAGATTTCATTATAACTTGACACTCTGAGTTCATTTCATGAAACCTGCGCTTCCCCTATAAGAGTTTGACGTAACATTATAGAAAAACGTGTTTTCGTGAAGAAATCATGACAAACTAACACAAAATGCAGATTTCATTATAACTTGACATTCTGAGTTCATTTCATGAAACCTGCGCTTCCCCTATAAGAGTTCGACCTACCACTATAGGAAAACGTGTTTTCGTGAAGAAATCATGACAAACTAACACAAAATGAAGATTTCATTATAACTTGACACTCTGAGTTCATTTCATGAAACCTGCGCTTCCCCTATAAGAGTTTGACGTAACATTATAGAAAGACGTGTTTTCGTGAAGAAATCATGACAAACTAACACAAAATGAAGATTTCATTATAACTTGACATTCTGAGTTCATTTCATGAAACCTGCGCTTCCCCTATAAGAGTTCGACGTAACATTATAGGAAAACGTGTTTTCGTGAAGAAATCATGACAAACTAACACAAAATGAAGATTTCATTATAACTTGACATTCTGAGTTCATTTCATGAAACCTGCGCTTCCCCTATAAGAGTTCGACCTACCATTATAGGAAAACGTGTTTTCGTGAAGAAATCATGACAAACAAACACAAAATGAAGATTTCATTATAACTTGACACTCTGAGTTCATTTCATGAAACCTGCGCTTCCCCTATAAGAGTTTGACGTAACATTATAGAAAAACGTGTTTTCGTGAAGAAATCATGACAAACTAACACAAAATGCAGATTTCATTATAACTTGACATTCTGAGTTCATTTCATGAAACCTGCGCTTCCCCTATAAGAGTTCGACCTACCACTATAGGAAAACGTGTTTTCGTGAAGAAATCATGACAAACTAACACAAAATGAAGATTTCATTATAACTTGACACTCTGAGTTCATTTCATGAAACCTGCGCTTCCCCTATAAGAGTTTGACGTAACATTATAGAAAGACGTGTTTTCGTGAAGAAATCATGACAAACTAACACAAAATGAAGATTTCATTATAACTTGACATTCTGAGTTCATTTCATGAAACCTGCGCTTCCCCTATAAGAGTTCGACGTAACATTATAGGAAAACGTGTTTTCGTGAAGAAATCATGACAAACTAACACAAAATGAAGATTTCATTATAACTTGACATTCTGAGTTCATTTCATGAAACCTGCGCTTCCCCTATAAGAGTTCGACCTACCATTATAGGAAAACTTGTTTTCGTGAAGAAATCATGACAAACAAACACAAAATGAAGATTTCATTATAACATGACATTCTGAGTTCATTTCATGAAACCTGCGCTTCCCCTATAAGAGTTTGACGTAACATTATAGAAAAACGTGTTTTCGTGAAGAAATCATGACAAACTAACACAAAATGCAGATTTCATTATAACTTGACATTCTGAGTTCATTTCATGAAACCTGCGCTTCCCCTATAAGAGTTCGACCAACCATTATAGGAAAACGTGTTTTCGTGAAGAAATCATGACAAACTAACACAAAATGAAGATTTCATTATAACTTGACACTCTGAGTTCATTTCATGAAACCTGCGCTTCCCCTATAAGAGTTTGACGTAACATTATAGAAAGACGTGTTTTCGTGAAGAAATCATGACAAACTAACACAAAATGAAGATTTCATTATAACTTGACATTCTGAGTTCATTTCATGAAACCTGCGCTTCCCCTATAAGAGTTCGACCTACCATTATAGGAAAACGTGTTTTCGTGAAGAAATCATGACAAACTAACACAAAATGAAGATTTCATTATAACTTGACATTCTGAGTTCATTTCATGAAACCTGCGCTTCCCCTATAAGAGTTCAACGTAACATTATAGGAAAACGTGTTTTCGTGAAGAAATCATGACAAACTAACACAAATTGAAGATTTCATTATAACTTGACATTCTGAGTTCATTTCATGAAACCTGCGCTTCCGCTATAAGAGTTCGACGTAACATTATAGGAAAACGTGTTTTCGTGAAGAAATCATGACAAACTAACACAAAATGAAGATTTCATTATAACTTGACATTCTGAGTTCATTTCATGAAACCTGCGCTTCCCCTATAAGAGTTCGACGTAACATTATAGGAAAACGTGTTTTCGTGAAGAAATCATGACAAACTAACACAAAATGAAGATTTCATTATAACTTGACATTCTGAGTTCATTTCATGAAACCTGCGCTTCCCCTATAAGAGTTCGACCTACCATTATAGGAAAACGTGTTTTCGTGAAGAAATCATGACAAACAAACACAAAATGAAGATTTCATTATAACTTGACACTCTGAGTTCATTTCATGAAACCTGCGCTTCCCCTATAAGAGTTTGACGTAACATTATAGAAAAACGTGTTTTCGTGAAGAAATCATGACAAACTAACACAAAATGCAGATTTCATTATAACTTGACATTCTGAGTTCATTTCATGAAACCTGCGCTTCCCCTATAAGAGTTCGACCTACCACTATAGGAAAACGTGTTTTCGTGAAGAAATCATGACAAACTAACACAAAATGAAGATTTCATTATAACTTGACACTCTGAGTTCATTTCATGAAACCTGCGCTTCCCCTATAAGAGTTTGACGTAACATTATAGAAAGACGTGTTTTCGTGAAGAAATCATGACAAACTAACACAAAATGAAGATTTCATTATAACTTGACATTCTGAGTTCATTTCATGAAACCTGCGCTTCCCCTATAAGAGTTCGACGTAACATTATAGGAAAACGTGTTTTCGTGAAGAAATCATGACAAACTAACACAAAATGAAGATTTCATTATAACTTGACATTCTGAGTTCATTTCATGAAACCTGCGCTTCCCCTATAAGAGTTCGACCTACCATTATAGGAAAACTTGTTTTCGTGAAGAAATCATGACAAACAAACACAAAATGAAGATTTCATTATAACATGACATTCTGAGTTCATTTCATGAAACCTGCGCTTCCCCTATAAGAGTTTGACGTAACATTATAGAAAAACGTGTTTTCGTGAAGAAATCATGACAAACTAACACAAAATGCAGATTTCATTATAACTTGACATTCTGAGTTCATTTCATGAAACCTGCGCTTCCCCTATAAGAGTTCGACCAACCATTATAGGAAAACGTGTTTTCGTGAAGAAATCATGACAAACTAACACAAAATGAAGATTTCATTATAACTTGACACTCTGAGTTCATTTCATGAAACCTGCGCTTCCCCTATAAGAGTTTGACGTAACATTATAGAAAGACGTGTTTTCGTGAAGAAATCATGACAAACTAACACAAAATGAAGATTTCATTATAACTTGACATTCTGAGTTCATTTCATGAAACCTGCGCTTCCCCTATAAGAGTTCGACGTAACATTATAGGAAAACGTGTTTTCGTGAAGAAATCATGACAAACTAACACAAAATGAAGATTTCATTATAACTTGACATTCTGAGTTCATTTCATGAAACCTGCGCTTCCCCTATAAGAGTTCGACCTACCATTATAGGAAAACGTGTTTTCGTGAAGAAATCATGACAAACAAACACAAAATGAAGATTTCATTATAACTTGACACTCTGAGTTCATTTCATGAAACCTGCGCTTCCCCTATAAGAGTTTGACGTAACATTATAGAAAAACGTGTTTTCGTGAAGAAATCATGACAAACTAACACAAAATGCAGATTTCATTATAACTTGACATTCTGAGTTCATTTCATGAAACCTGCGCTTCCCCTATAAGAGTTCGACCTACCACTATAGGAAAACGTGTTTTCGTGAAGAAATCATGACAAACTAACACAAAATGAAGATTTCATTATAACTTGACACTCTGAGTTCATTTCATGAAACCTGCGCTTCCCCTATAAGAGTTTGACGTAACATTATAGAAAGACGTGTTTTCGTGAAGAAATCATGACAAACTAACACAAAATGAAGATTTCATTATAACTTGACATTCTGAGTTCATTTCATGAAACCTGCGCTTCCCCTATAAGAGTTCGACGTAACATTATAGGAAAACGTGTTTTCGTGAAGAAATCATGACAAACTAACACAAAATGAAGATTTCATTATAACTTGACATTCTGAGTTCATTTCATGAAACCTGCGCTTCCCCTATAAGAGTTCGACCTACCATTATAGGAAAACTTGTTTTCGTGAAGAAATCATGACAAACAAACACAAAATGAAGATTTCATTATAACATGACATTCTGAGTTCATTTCATGAAACCTGCGCTTCCCCTATAAGAGTTTGACGTAACATTATAGAAAAACGTGTTTTCGTGAAGAAATCATGACAAACTAACACAAAATGCAGATTTCATTATAACTTGACATTCTGAGTTCATTTCATGAAACCTGCGCTTCCCCTATAAGAGTTCGACCTACCATTATAGGAAAACGTGTTTTCGTGAAGAAATCATGACAAACTAACACAAAATGAAGATTTCATTATAACTTGACACTCTGAGTTCATTTCATGAAACCTGCGCTTCCCCTATAAGAGTTTGACGTAACATTATAGAAAGACGTGTTTTCGTGAAGAAATCATGACAAACTAACACAAAATGAAGATTTCATTATAACTTGACACTCTGAGTTCATTTCATGAAACCTGCGCTTCCCCTATAAGAGTTTGACGTAACATTATAGAAAGACGTGTTTTCGTGAAGAAATCATGACAAACTAACACAAAATGAAGATTTCATTATAACTTGACATTCTGAGTTCATTTCATGAAACCTGCGCTTCCCCTATAAGAGTTCGACCTACCATTATAGGAAAACGTGTTTTCGTGAAGAAATCATGACAAACTAACACAAAATGAAGATTTCATTATAACTTGACATTCTGAGTTCATTTCATGAAACCTGCGCTTCCCCTATAAGAGTTCAACGTAACATTATAGGAAAACGTGTTTTCGTGAAGAAATCATGACAAACTAACACAAATTGAAGATTTCATTATAACTTGACATTCTGAGTTCATTTCATGAAACCTGCGCTTCCGCTATAAGAGTTCGACGTAACATTATAGGAAAACGTGTTTTCGTGAAGAAATCATGACAAACTAACACAAAATGAAGATTTCATTATAACTTGACATTCTGAGTTCATTTCATGAAACCTGCGCTTCCCCTATAAGAGTTCGACGTAACATTATAGGAAAACGTGTTTTCGTGAAGAAATCATGACAAACTAACACAAAATGAAGATTTCATTATAACTTGACATTCTGAGTTCATTTCATGAAACCTGCGCTTCCCCTATAAGAGTTCGACCTACCATTATAGGAAAACGTGTTTTCGTGAAGAAATCATGACAAACAAACACAAAATGAAGATTTCATTATAACTTGACACTCTGAGTTCATTTCATGAAACCTGCGCTTCCCCTATAAGAGTTTGACGTAACATTATAGAAAAACGTGTTTTCGTGAAGAAATCATGACAAACTAACACAAAATGCAGATTTCATTATAACTTGACATTCTGAGTTCATTTCATGAAACCTGCGCTTCCCCTATAAGAGTTCGACCTACCACTAAAGGAAAACGTGTTTTCGTGAAGAAATCATGACAAACTAACACAAAATGAAGATTTCATTATAACTTGACACTCTGAGTTCATTTCATGAAACCTGCGCTTCCCCTATAAGAGTTTGACGTAACATTATAGAAAGACGTGTTTTCGTGAAGAAATCATGACAAACTAACACAAAATGAAGATTTCATTATAACTTGACATTCTGAGTTCATTTCATGAAACCTGCGCTTCCCCTATAAGAGTTCGACGTAACATTATAGGAAAACGTGTTTTCGTGAAGAAATCATGACAAACTAACACAAAATGAAGATTTCATTATAACTTGACATTCTGAGTTCATTTCATGAAACCTGCGCTTCCCCTATAAGAGTTCGACCTACCATTATAGGAAAACTTGTTTTCGTGAAGAAATCATGACAAACAAACACAAAATGAAGATTTCATTATAACATGACATTCTGAGTTCATTTCATGAAACCTGCGCTTCCCCTATAAGAGTTTGACGTAACATTATAGAAAAACGTGTTTTCGTGAAGAAATCATGACAAACTAACACAAAATGCAGATTTCATTATAACTTGACATTCTGAGTTCATTTCATGAAACCTGCGCTTCCCCTATAAGAGTTCGACCTACCATTATAGGAAAACGTGTTTTCGTGAAGAAATCATGACAAACTAACACAAAATGAAGATTTCATTATAACTTGACACTCTGAGTTCATTTCATGAAACCTGCGCTTCCCCTATAAGAGTTTGACGTAACATTATAGAAAGACGTGTTTTCGTGAAGAAATCATGACAAACTAACACAAAATGAAGATTTCATTATAACTTGACATTCTGAGTTCATTTCATGAAACCTGCGCTTCCCCTATAAGAGTTCGACCTACCATTATAGGAAAACGTGTTTTCGTGAAGAAATCATGACAAACTAACACAAAATGAAGATTTCATTATAACTTGACACTCTGAGTTCATTTCATGAAACCTGCGCTTCCCCTATAAGAGTTTGACGTAACATTATAGAAAGACGTGTTTTCGTGAAGAAATCATGACAAACTAACACAAAATGAAGATTTCATTATAACTTCACATTCTGAGTTCATTTCATGAAACCTGCGCTTCCCCTATAAGAGTTCGACCTACCATTATAGGAAAACGTGTTTTCGTGAAGAAATCATGACAAACTAACACAAAATGAAGATTTCATTATAACTTGACATTCTGAGTTCATTTCATGAAACCTGCGCTTCCCCTATAAGAGTTCGACCTACCATTATAGGAAAACGTGTTTTCGTGAAGAAATCTTGACAAACTAACACAAAATGAAGATTTCATTATAACTTGACATTCTGAGTTCATTTCATGAAACCTGCTCTTCCCCTATAAGAGTTCAACGTAACATTATAGGAAAACGTGTTTTCGTGAAGAAATCATGACAAACTAACACAAATTGAAGATTTCATTATAACTTGACATTCTGAGTTCATTTCATGAAACCTGCGCTTCCCCTATAAGAGTTCGACGTAACATTATAGGAAAACGTGTTTTCGTGAAGAAATCATGACAAACTAACACAAAATGAAGATTTCATTATAACTTGACATTCTGAGTTCATTTCATGAAACCTGCGCTTCCCCTATAAGAGTTCGACCTACCATTATAGGAAAACGTGTTTTCGTGAAGAAATCATGACAAACAAACACAAAATGAAGATTTCATTATAACTTGACACTCTGAGTTCATTTCATGAAACCTGCGCGCTTCCCCTATAAGAGTTTGACGTAACATTATAGAAAAACGTGTTTTCGTGAAAAAATCATGACAAACTAACACAAAATGAAGATTTCATTATAACTTGACATTCTGAGTTCATTTCATGAAACCTGCGCTTCCCCTATAAGAGTTCGACCTACCATTATAGGAAAACGTGTTTTCGTGAAGAAATCATGACAAACTAACACAAAATGAAGATTTCATTATAACTTGACATTATGAGTTCATTTCATGAAACCTGCGCTTCCCCTATAAGAGTTCGACCTACCATTATAGAAAAACGTGTTTTCGTGAAGAAATCATGACAAACTAACACAAAATGAAGATTTCATTATAACTTGACATTCTGAGTTGTTTTCATGAAACCTGCGCTTGCCCTATAAGAGTTCGACCTACCATTATAGAAAAACGTGTTTTCGTGAAGACATCATGACAAACTAACACAAAATGAAGATTTCATTATAACTTGACATTCTGAGTTGTTTTCATGAAACCTGCGCTTGCCCTATAAGAGTTCGACCTACCATTATAGGAAAACGTGTTTTCGTGAAGAAATCATGACAAACTAACACAAAATGAAGATTTCATTATAACTTGACACTCTGAGTTCATTTCATGAAACCTGCGCTTCCCCTATAAGAGTTTGACGTAACATTATAGGAAAGCGTGTTTTCGTGAAGAAATCATGACAAACTAACACAAAATGAAGATTTCATTATAACTTGACATTCTGAGTTCATTTCATGAAACCTGCGCTTCCCCTATAAGAGTTCGACCTACCATTATAGGAAAACGTGTTTTCGTGAAGAAATCATGAGAAACTAACACAAAATGAAGATTTCATTATAACTTGACATTCTGAGTTCATTTCATGAAACCTGCGCTTCCCCTATAAGAGTTCGACCTACCATTATAGGAAAACGTGTTTTCGTGAAGAAATCATGACAAACTAACACAAAATGAAGATTTCATTATAACTTGACATTCTGAGTTCATTTCATGAAACCTGCGCTTCCCCTATAAGAGTTCGACGTAACATTATAGGAAAACGTGTTTTCGTGAAGAAATCATGACAAACTAACACAAAATGAAGATTTCATTATAACTTGACATTCTGAGTTCATTTCATGAAACCTGCGCTTCCCCTATAAGAGTTCGACCTACCATTATAGGAAAACGTGTTTTCGTGAAGAAATCATGACAAACTAACACAAAATGAAGATTTCATTATAACTTGACATTCTGAGTTCATTTCATGAAACCTGCGCTTCCCCTATAAGAGTTCGACGTAACATTATAGGAAAACGTGTTTTCGTGAAGAAATCATGACAAACTAACACAAAATGAAGATTTCATTATAACTTGACATTCTGAGTTCATTTCATGAAACCTGCGCTTCCCCTATAAGAGTTCGACCTACCATTATAGGAAAACGTGTTTTCGTGAAGAAATCATGACAAACTAACACAAAATGAAGATTTCATTATAACTTGACATTCTGAGTTCATTTCATGAAACCTGCGCTTCCCCTATAAGAGTTCGACGTAACATTATAGGAAAACGTGTTTTCGTGAAGAAATCATGACAAACTAACACAAAATGAAGATTTCATTATAACTTGACATTCTGAGTTCATTTCATGAAACCTGCGCTTCCCCTATAAGAGTTCGACCTACCATTATAGGAAAACGTGTTTTCGTGAAGAAATCATGACAAACTAACACAAAATGAAGATTTCATTATAACTTGACATTCTGAGTTCATTTCATGAAACCTGCGCTTCCCCTATAAGAGTTCGACGTAACATTATAGGAAAACGTGTTTTCGTGAAGAAATCATGACAAACTAACACAAAATGAAGATTTCATTATAACTTGACATTCTGAGTTCATTTCATGAAACCTGCGCTTCCCCTATAAGAGTTCGACCTACCATTATAGGAAAACGTGTTTTCGTGAAGAAATCATGACAAACTAACACAAAATGAAGATTTCATTATAACTTGACATTCTGAGTTCATTTCATGAAACCTGCGCTTCCCCTATAAGAGTTCGACGTAACATTATAGGAAAACGTGTTTTCGTGAAGAAATCATGACAAACTAACACAAAATGAAGATTTCATTATAACTTGACATTCTGAGTTCATTTCATGAAACCTGCGCTTCCCCTATAAGAGTTCGACCTACCATTATAGGAAAACGTGTTTTCATGAAGAAATCATGACAAACAAACACAAAATGAAGATTTCATTATAACTTGACACTCTGAGTTCATTTCATGAAACCTGCGCTTCCCCTATAAGAGTTCGACCTACCATTATAGGAAAACGTGTTTTCGTGAAGAAATCATGACAAACTAACACAAAATGAAGATTTCATTATAACTTGACACTCTGAGTTCATTTCATGAAACCTGCGCTTCCCCTATAAGAGTTTGACGTAACATTATAGAAAGACGTGTTTTCGTGAAGAAATCATGACAAACTAACACAAAATGAAGATTTCATTATAACTTGACATTCTGAGTTCATTTCATGAAACCTGCGCTTCCCCTATAAGAGTTCGACCTACCATTATAGGAAAACGTGTTTTCGTGAAGAAATCATGACAAACTAACACAAAATGAAGATTTCATTATAACTTGACATTCTGAGTTCATTTCATGAAACCTGCGCTTCCCCTATAAGAGTTCGACCTACCATTATAGGAAAACGTGTTTTCGTGAAGAAATCATGACAAACAAACACAAAATGAAGATTTAATTATAACTTGACATTCTGAGTTCATTTCATGAAACCTGCTCTTCCCCTATAAGAGTTCGACCTACCATTATAGGAAAACGTGTTTTCGTGAAGAAATCATGACAAACTAACACAAAATGAAGATTTCATTATAACTTGACATTCTGAGTTCATTTCATGAAACCTGCGCTTCCCCTATAAGAGTTCGACGTAACATTATAGGAAAACGTGTTTTCGTGAAGAAATCATGACAAACTAACACAAAATGAAGATTTCATTATAACTTGACATTCTGAGTTCATTTCATGAAACCTGCGCTTCCCCTATAAGAGTTCGACCTACCATTATAGGAAAACGTGTTTTCGTGAAGAAATCATGACAAACAAACACAAAATGAAGATTTCATTATAACTTGACACTCTGAGTTCATTTCATGAAACCTGCGCGCTTCCCCTATAAGAGTTTGACGTAACATTATAGAAAAACGTGTTTTCGTGAAGAAATCATGACAAACTAACACAAGATGAAGATTTCATTATAACTTGACATTCTGAGTTCATTTCATGAAACCTGCGCTTCCCCTATAAGAGTTCGACCTACCATTATAGAAAAACGTGTTTTCGTGAAGAAATCATGACAAACTAACACAAAATGAAGATTTAATTATAACTTGACATTCTGAGTTCATTTCATGAAACCTGCTCTTCCCCTATAAGAGTTCGACCTACCATTATAGGAAAACGTGTTTTCGTGAAGAAATCATGACAAACTAACACAAAATGAAGATTTCATTATAACTTGACATTCTGAGTTCATTTCATGAAACCTGCGCTTCCCCTATAAGAGTTCGACGTAACATTATAGGAAAACGTGTTTTCGTGAAGAAATCATGACAAACAAACACAAAATGAAGATTTCATAATAACTTGACACTCTGAGTTCATTTCATGAAACCTGCGCTTCCCCTATAAGAGTTCGACCTACCATTATTGAAAAACGTGTTTTCGTGAAGAAATCATGACAAACTAACACAAAATGAAGATTTCATTATAACTTGACATTCTAAGTTCATTTCATGAAACCTGCGCTTCCCCTATAAGAGTTCGACCTACCATTATAGGAAAACGTGTTTTCGTGAAGAAATCATGACAAACTAACACAAAATGAAGATTTCATTATAACTTGACACTCTGAGTTCATTTCATGAAACCTGCGCTTCCCCTATAAGAGTTTGACGTAACATTATAGAAAGACGTGTTTTCGTGAAGAAATCATGACAAACTAACACAAAATGAAGATTTCATTATAACTTGACATTCTGAGTTCATTTCATGAAACCTGCGCTTCCCCTATAAGAGTTCGACCTACCATTATAGGAAAACGTGTTTTCGTGAAGAAATCATGACAAACAAACACAAAATGAAGATTTCATTATAACTTGACATTCTGAGTTCATTTCATGATACCTGCGCTTCCCCTATAAGAGTTCAACGTAACATTATAGGAAAACGTGTTTTCGTGAAGAAATCATGACAAACTAACACAAAATGAAGATTTCATTATAACTTGACATTCTGAGTTCATTTCATGAAACCTGCGCTTCCCCTATAAGAGTTCGACCTACCATTATAGGAAAACGTGTTTTCGTGAAGAAATCATGACAAACAAACACAAAATGATGATTTCATTATAACTTGACATTCTGAGTTCATTTCATGAAACCTGCGCTTCCCCTATAAGAGTTCGACGTAACATTATAGAAAAACGTGTTTTCGTGAAGAAATCATGACAAACTAACACAAAATGCAGATTTCATTATAACTTGACATTCTGAGTTCATTTCATGAAACCTGCGCTTCCCCTATAAGAGTTCGACCTACCACTATAGGAAAACGTGTTTTCGTGAAGAAATCATGACAAACTAACACAAAATGAAGATTTCATTATAACTTGACACTCTGAGTTCATTTCATGAAACCTGCGCTTCCCCTATAAGAGTTTGACGTAACATTATAGAAAGACGTGTTTTCGTGAAGAAATCATGACAAACTAACACAAAATGAAGATTTCATTATAACTTGACATTCTGAGTTCATTTCATGAAACCTGCGCTTCCCCTATAAGAGTTCGACGTAACATTATAGGAAAACGTGTTTTCGTGAAGAAATCATGACAAACTAACACAAAATGAAGATTTCATTATAACTTGACATTCTGAGTTCATTTCATGAAACCTGCGCTTCCCCTATAAGAGTTCAACCTACCATTATAGGAAAACGTGTTTTCGTGAAGAAATCATGACAAACTAACACAAAATGAAGATTTCATTATAACTTGACATTCTGAGTTGTTTTCATGAAACCTGCGCTTCCCCTATAAGAGTTCAACCTACCATTATAGGAAAACGTGTTTTCGTGAAGAAATCATGACAAACTAACACAAAATGAAGATTTCATTATAACTTGACACTCTGAGTTCATTTCATGAAACCTGCGCTTCCCCTATAAGAGTTTGACGTAACATTATAGAAAGACGTGTTTTCGTGAAGAAATCATGACAAACTAACACAAAATGAAGATTTCATTATAACTTGACATTCTGAGTTCATTTCATGAAACCTGCGCTTCCCCTATAAGAGTTCGACCTACCATTATAGGAAAACGTGTTTTCGTGAAGAAATCTTGACAAACTAACACAAAATGAAGATTTCATTATAACTTGACATTCTGAGTTCATTTCATGAAACCTGCTCTTCCCCTATAAGAGTTCAACGTAACATTATAGGAAAACGTGTTTTCGTGAAGAAATCATGACAAACTAACACAAATTGAAGATTTCATTATAACTTGACATTCTGAGTTCATTTCATGAAACCTGCGCTTCCCCTATAAGAGTTCGACGTAACATTATAGGAAAACGTGTTTTCGTGAAGAAATCATGACAAACTAACACAAAATGAAGATTTCATTATAACTTGACATTCTGAGTTCATTTCATGAAACCTGCGCTTCCCCTATAAGAGTTCGACCTACCATTATAGGAAAACGTGTTTTCGTAAAGAAATCATGACAAACAAACACAAAATGAAGATTTCATTATAACTTGACACTCTGAGTTCATTTCATGAAACCTGCGCGCTTCCCCTATAAGAGTTTGACGTAACATTATAGAAAAACGTGTTTTCGTGAAAAAATCATGACAAACTAACACAAAATGAAGATTTCATTATAACTTGACATTCTGAGTTCATTTCATGAAACCTGCGCTTCCCCTATAAGAGTTCGACCTACCATTATAGAAAAACGTGTTTTCGTGAAGAAATCATGACAAACTAACACAAAATGCAGATTTCATTATAACTTGACATTCTGAGTTCATTTCATGAAACCTGCGCTTCCCCTATAAGAGTTCGACCTACCATTATAGGAAAACGTGTTTTCGTGAAGAAATCATGACAAACTAACACAAAATGAAGATTTCATTATAACTTGACACTCTGAGTTCATTTCATGAAACCTGCGCTTCCCCTATAAGAGTTTGACGTAACATTATAGAAAGACGTGTTTTCGTGAAGAAATCATGACAAACTAACACAAAATGAAGATTTCATTATAACTTGACATTCTGAGTTCATTTCATGAAACCTGCGCTTCCCCTATAAGAGTTCGACCTACCATTATAGGAAAACGTGTTTTCGTGAAGAAATCATGACAAACTAACACAAAATGAAGATTTCATTATAACTTGACATTCTGAGTTCATTTCATGAAACCTGCGCTTCCCCTATAAGAGTTCGACCTACCATTATAGGAAAACGTGTTTTCGTGAAGAAATCATGACAAACAAACACAAAATGAAGATTTAATTATAACTTGACATTCTGAGTTCATTTCATGAAACCTGCTCTTCCCCTATAAGAGTTCGACCTACCATTATAGGAAAACGTGTTTTCGTGAAGAAATCATGACAAACTAACACAAAATGAAGATTTCATTATAACTTGACATTCTGAGTTCATTTCATGAAACCTGCGCTTCCCCTATAAGAGTTCGACGTAACATTATAGGAAAACGTGTTTTCGTGAAGAAATCATGACAAACTAACACAAAATGAAGATTTCATTATAACTTGACATTCTGAGTTCATTTCATGAAACCTGCGCTTCCCCTATAAGAGTTCGACCTACCATTATAGGAAAACGTGTTTTCGTGAAGAAATCATGACAAACAAACACAAAATGAAGATTTCATTATAACTTGACACTCTGAGTTCATTTCATGAAACCTGCGCGCTTCCCCTATAAGAGTTTGACGTAACATTATAGAAAAACGTGTTTTCGTGAAGAAATCATGACAAACTAACACAAGATGAAGATTTCATTATAACTTGACATTCTGAGTTCATTTCATGAAACCTGCGCTTCCCCTATAAGAGTTCGACCTACCATTATAGAAAAACGTGTTTTCGTGAAGAAATCATGACAAACTAACACAAAATGAAGATTTAATTATAACTTGACATTCTGAGTTCATTTCATGAAACCTGCTCTTCCCCTATAAGAGTTCGACCTACCATTATAGGAAAACGTGTTTTCGTGAAGAAATCATGACAAACTAACACAAAATGAAGATTTCATTATAACTTGACATTCTGAGTTCATTTCATGAAACCTGCGCTTCCCCTATAAGAGTTCGACGTAACATTATAGGAAAACGTGTTTTCGTGAAGAAATCATGACAAACAAACACAAAATGAAGATTTCATAATAACTTGACACTCTGAGTTCATTTCATGAAACCTGCGCTTCCCCTATAAGAGTTCGACCTACCATTATTGAAAAACGTGTTTTCGTGAAGAAATCATGACAAACTAACACAAAATGAAGATTTCATTATAACTTGACATTCTAAGTTCATTTCATGAAACCTGCGCTTCCCCTATAAGAGTTCGACCTACCATTATAGGAAAACGTGTTTTCGTGAAGAAATCATGACAAACTAACACAAAATGAAGATTTCATTATAACTTGACACTCTGAGTTCATTTCATGAAACCTGCGCTTCCCCTATAAGAGTTTGACGTAACATTATAGAAAGACGTGTTTTCGTGAAGAAATCATGACAAACTAACACAAAATGAAGATTTCATTATAACTTGACATTCTGAGTTCATTTCATGAAACCTGCGCTTCCCCTATAAGAGTTCGACCTACCATTATAGGAAAACGTGTTTTCGTGAAGAAATCATGACAAACAAACACAAAATGAAGATTTCATTATAACTTGACATTCTGAGTTCATTTCATGATACCTGCGCTTCCCCTATAAGAGTTCAACGTAACATTATAGGAAAACGTGTTTTCGTGAAGAAATCATGACAAACTAACACAAAATGAAGATTTCATTATAACTTGACATTCTGAGTTCATTTCATGAAACCTGCGCTTCCCCTATAAGAGTTCGACCTACCATTATAGGAAAACGTGTTTTCGTGAAGAAATCATGACAAACAAACACAAAATGATGATTTCATTATAACTTGACATTCTGAGTTCATTTCATGAAACCTGCGCTTCCCCTATAAGAGTTCGACGTAACATTATAGAAAAACGTGTTTTCGTGAAGAAATCATGACAAACTAACACAAAATGCAGATTTCATTATAACTTGACATTCTGAGTTCATTTCATGAAACCTGCGCTTCCCCTATAAGAGTTCGACCTACCACTATAGGAAAACGTGTTTTCGTGAAGAAATCATGACAAACTAACACAAAATGAAGATTTCATTATAACTTGACACTCTGAGTTCATTTCATGAAACCTGCGCTTCCCCTATAAGAGTTTGACGTAACATTATAGAAAGACGTGTTTTCGTGAAGAAATCATGACAAACTAACACAAAATGAAGATTTCATTATAACTTGACATTCTGAGTTCATTTCATGAAACCTGCGCTTCCCCTATAAGAGTTCGACGTAACATTATAGGAAAACGTGTTTTCGTGAAGAAATCATGACAAACTAACACAAAATGAAGATTTCATTATAACTTGACATTCTGAGTTCATTTCATGAAACCTGCGCTTCCCCTATAAGAGTTCAACCTACCATTATAGGAAAACGTGTTTTCGTGAAGAAATCATGACAAACTAACACAAAATGAAGATTTCATTATAACTTGACATTCTGAGTTGTTTTCATGAAACCTGCGCTTCCCCTATAAGAGTTCAACCTACCATTATAGGAAAACGTGTTTTCGTGAAGAAATCATGACAAACTAACACAAAATGAAGATTTCATTATAACTTGACACTCTGAGTTCATTTCATGAAACCTGCGCTTCCCCAATAAGAGTTTGACGTAACATTATAGAAAGACGTGTTTTCGTGAAGAAATCATGACAAACTAACACAAAATGAAGATTTCATTATAACTTGACATTCTGAGTTCATTTCATGAAACCTGCGCTTCCCCTATAAGAGTTCGACCTACCATTATAGGAAAACGTGTTTTCGTGAAGAAATCATGACAAACAAACACAAAATGAAGATTTCATTATAACTTGACATTCTGAGTTCATTTCATGATACCTGCGCTTCCCCTATAAGAGTTCAACGTAACATTATAGGAAAACGTGTTTTCGTGAAGAAATCATGACAAACTAACACAAAATGAAGATTTCATTATAACTTGACATTCTGAGTTCATTTCATGAAACCTGCGCTTCCCCTATAAGAGTTCGACCTACCATTATAGGAAAACGTGTTTTCGTGAAGAAATCATGACAAACAAACACAAAATGATGATTTCATTATAACTTGACATTCTGAGTTCATTTCATGAAACCTGCGCTTCCCCTATAAGAGTTCGACGTAACATTATAGAAAAACGTGTTTTCGTGAAGAAATCATGACAAACTAACACAAAATGCAGATTTCATTATAACTTGACATTCTGAGTTCATTTCATGAAACCTGCGCTTCCCCTATAAGAGTTCGACCTACCACTATAGGAAAACGTGTTTTCGTGAAGAAATCATGACAAACTAACACAAAATGAAGATTTCATTATAACTTGACACTCTGAGTTCATTTCATGAAACCTGCGCTTCCCCTATAAGAGTTTGACGTAACATTATAGAAAGACGTGTTTTCGTGAAGAAATCATGACAAACTAACACAAAATGAAGATTTCATTATAACTTGACATTCTGAGTTCATTTCATGAAACCTGCGCTTCCCCTATAAGAGTTCGACGTAACATTATAGGAAAACGTGTTTTCGTGAAGAAATCATGACAAACTAACACAAAATGAAGATTTCATTATAACTTGACATTCTGAGTTCATTTCATGAAACCTGCGCTTCCCCTATAAGAGTTCAACCTACCATTATAGGAAAACGTGTTTTCGTGAAGAAATCATGACAAACTAACACAAAATGAAGATTTCATTATAACTTGACATTCTGAGTTGTTTTCATGAAACCTGCGCTTCCCCTATAAGAGTTCAACCTACCATTATAGGAAAACGTGTTTTCGTGAAGAAATCATGACAAACTAACACAAAATGAAGATTTCATTATAACTTGACACTCTGAGTTCATTTCATGAAACCTGCGCTTCCCCTATAAGAGTTTGACGTAACATTATAGAAAGACGTGTTTTCGTGAAGAAATCATGACAAACTAACACAAAATGAAGATTTCATTATAACTTCACATTCTGAGTTCATTTCATGAAACCTGCGCTTCCCCTATAAGAGTTCGACCTACCATTATAGGAAAACGTGTTTTCGTGAAGAAATCATGACAAACTAACACAAAATGAAGATTTCATTATAACTTGACATTCTGAGTTCATTTCATGAAACCTGCGCTTCCCCTATAAGAGTTCGACCTACCATTATAGGAAAACGTGTTTTCGTGAAGAAATCTTGACAAACTAACACAAAATGAAGATTTCATTATAACTTGACATTCTGAGTTCATTTCATGAAACCTGCTCTTCCCCTATAAGAGTTCAACGTAACATTATAGGAAAACGTGTTTTCGTGAAGAAATCATGACAAACTAACACAAATTGAAGATTTCATTATAACTTGACATTCTGAGTTCATTTCATGAAACCTGCGCTTCCCCTATAAGAGTTCGACGTAACATTATAGGAAAACGTGTTTTCGTGAAGAAATCATGACAAACTAACACAAAATGAAGATTTCATTATAACTTGACATTCTGAGTTCATTTCATGAAACCTGCGCTTCCCCTATAAGAGTTCGACCTACCATTATAGGAAAACGTGTTTTCGTGAAGAAATCATGACAAACAAACACAAAATGAAGATTTCATTATAACTTGACACTCTGAGTTCATTTCATGAAACCTGCGCGCTTCCCCTATAAGAGTTTGACGTAACATTATAGAAAAACGTGTTTTCGTGAAAAAATCATGACAAACTAACACAAAATGAAGATTTCATTATAACTTGACATTCTGAGTTCATTTCATGAAACCTGCGCTTCCCCTATAAGAGTTCGACCTACCATTATAGGAAAACGTGTTTTCGTGAAGAAATCATGACAAACTAACACAAAATGAAGATTTCATTATAACTTGACATTATGAGTTCATTTCATGAAACCTGCGCTTCCCCTATAAGAGTTCGACCTACCATTATAGAAAAACGTGTTTTCGTGAAGAAATCATGACAAACTAACACAAAATGAAGATTTCATTATAACTTGACATTCTGAGTTGTTTTCATGAAACCTGCGCTTGCCCTATAAGAGTTCGACCTACCATTATAGAAAAACGTGTTTTCGTGAAGAAATCATGACAAACTAACACAAAATGAAGATTTCATTATAACTTGACATTCTGAGTTGTTTTCATGAAACCTGCGCTTGCCCTATAAGAGTTTGACGTAACATTATAGGAAAGCGTGTTTTCGTGAAGAAATCATGACAAACTAACACAAAATGAAGATTTCATTATAACTTGACATTCTGAGTTCATTTCATGAAACCTGCGCTTCCCCTATAAGAGTTCGACCTACCATTATAGGAAAACGTGTTTTCGTGAAGAAATCATGACAAACTAACACAAAATGAAGATTTCATTATAACTTGACATTCTGAGTTCATTTCATGAAACCTGTGCTTCCCCTATAAGAGTTCGACCTACCATTATAGGAAAACGTGTTTTCGTGAAGAAATCATGACAAACTAACACAAAATGAAGATTTCATTATAACTTGACATTCTGAGTTCATTTCATGAAACCTGCGCTTCCCCTATAAGAGTTCGACGTAACATTATAGGAAAACGTGTTTTCGTGAAGAAATCATGACAAACTAACACAAAATGAAGATTTCATTATAACTTGACATTCTGAGTTCATTTCATGAAACCTGCGCTTCCCCTATAAGAGTTCGACCTACCATTATAGGAAAACGTGTTTTCGTGAAGAAATCATGACAAACTAACACAAAATGAAGATTTCATTATAACTTGACATTCTGAGTTCATTTCATGAAACCTGCGCTTCCCCTATAAGAGTTCGACGTAACATTATAGGAAAACGTGTTTTCGTGAAGAAATCATGACAAACTAACACAAAATGAAGATTTCATTATAACTTGACATTCTGAGTTCATTTCATGAAACCTGCGCTTCCCCTATAAGAGTTCGACCTACCATTATAGGAAAACGTGTTTTCGTGAAGAAATCATGACAAACTAACACAAAATGAAGATTTCATTATAACTTGACATTCTGAGTTCATTTCATGAAACCTGCGCTTCCCCTATAAGAGTTCGACGTAACATTATAGGAAAACGTGTTTTCGTGAAGAAATCATGACAAACTAACACAAAATGAAGATTTCATTATAACTTGACATTCTGAGTTCATTTCATGAAACCTGCGCTTCCCCTATAAGAGTTCGACCTACCATTATAGGAAAACGTGTTTTCGTGAAGAAATCATGACAAACAAACACAAAATGAAGATTTCATTATAACTTGACACTCTGAGTTCATTTCATGAAACCTGCGCGCTTCCCCTATAAGAGTTTGACGTAACATTATAGAAAAACGTGTTTTCGTGAAGAAATCATGACAAACTAACACAAGATGAAGATTTCATTATAACTTGACATTCTGAGTTCATTTCATGAAACCTGCGCTTCCCCTATAAGAGTTCGACCTACCATTATAGAAAAACGTGTTTTCGTGAAGAAATCATGACAAACTAACACAAAATGAAGATTTAATTATAACTTGACATTCTGAGTTCATTTCATGAAACCTGCTCTTCCCCTATAAGAGTTCGACCTACCATTATAGGAAAACGTGTTTTCGTGAAGAAATCATGACAAACTAACACAAAATGAAGATTTCATTATAACTTGACATTCTGAGTTCATTTCTTGAAACCTGCGCTTCCCCTATAAGAGTTCGACGTAACATTATAGGAAAACGTGTTTTCGTGAAGAAATCATGACAAACAAACACAAAATGAAGATTTCATAATAACTTGACACTCTGAGTTCATTTCATGAAACCTGCGCTTCCCCTATAAGAGTTCGACCTACCATTATTGAAAAACGTGTTTTCGTGAAGAAATCATGACAAACTAACACAAAATGAAGATTTCATTATAACTTGACATTCTGAGTTCATTTCATGAAACCTGCGCTTCCCCTATAAGAGTTCGACCTACCATTATAGGAAAACGTGTTTTCGTGAAGAAATCATGACAAACAAACACAAAATGATGATTTCATTATAACTTGACATTCTGAGTTCATTTCATGAAACCTGCGCTTCCCCTATAAGAGTTCGACGTAACATTATAGAAAAACGTGTTTTCGTGAAGAAATCATGACAAACTAACACAAAATGCAGATTTCATTATAACTTGACATTCTGAGTTCATTTCATGAAACCTGCGCTTCCCCTATAAGAGTTCGACCTACCACTATATGAAAACGTGTTTTCGTGAAGAAATCATGACAAACTAACACAAAATGAAGATTTCATTATAACTTGACACTCTGAGTTCATTTCATGAAACCTGCGCTTCCCCTATAAGAGTTTGACGTAACATTATAGAAAGACGTGTTTTCGTGAAGAAATCATGACAAACTAACACAAAATGAAGATTTCATTATAACTTGACATTCTGAGTTCATTTCATGAAACCTGCGCTTCCCCTATAAGAGTTCGACCTACCATTATAGGAAAACGTGTTTTCGTGAAGAAATCATGACAAACAAACACAAAATGAAGATTTCATTATAACTTGACACTCTGAGTTCATTTCATGAAACCTGCGCTTCCCCTATAAGAGTTTGACGTAACATTATAGAAAGACGTGTTTTCGTGAAGAAATCATGACAAACTAACACAAAATGAAGATTTCATTATAACTTGACATTCTGAGTTCATTTCATGAAACCTGCGCTTCCCCTATAAGAGTTCGACCTACCATTATAGTAAAACGTGTTTTCGTGAAGAAATCATGACAAACAAACACAAAATGAAGATTTCATTATAACTTGACATTCTGAGTTCATTTCATGATACCTGCGCTTCCCCTATAAGAGTTCAACGTAACATTATAGGAAAACGTGTTTTCGTGAAGAAATCATGACAAACTAACACAAAATGAAGATTTCATTATAACTTGACATTCTGAGTTCATTTCATGAAACCTGCGCTTCCCCTATAAGAGTTCGACCTACCATTATAGGAAAACGTGTTTTCGTGAAGAAATCATGACAAACTAACACAAAATGAAGATTTCATTATAACTTCACATTCTGAGTTCATTTCATGAAACCTGCGCTTCCCCTATAAGAGTTCGACGTAACATTATAGGAAAACGTGTTTTCGTGAAGAAATCATGACAAACTAACACAAAATGAAGATTTCATTATAACTTGACATTCTGAGTTCATTTCATGAAACCTGCGCTTCCCCTATAAGAGTTCGACCTACCATTATAGGAAAACGTGTTTTCGTGAAGAAATCATGACAAACTAACACAAAATGAAGATTTCATTATAACTTGACATTCTGAGTTCATTTCATGAAACCTGCGCTTCCCCTATAAGAGTTCGACCTACCATTATAGGAAAACGTGTTTTCGTGAAGAAATCATGACAAACTAACACAAAATGAAGATTTCATTATAACTTGACATACTGAGTTCATTTCATGAAACCTGCGCTTCCCCTATAAGAGTTCAACGTAACATTATAGGAAAACGTGTTTTCGTGAAGAAATCATGACAAACTAACACAAATTGAAGATTTCATTATAACTTGACATTCTGAGTTCATTTCATGAAACCTGCGCTTCCCCTATAAGAGTTCGACGTAACATTATAGGAAAACGTGTTTTCGTGAAGAAATCATGACAAACTAACACAAAATGAAGATTTCATTATAACTTGACATTCTGAGTTCATTTCATGAAACCTGCGCTTCCCCTATAAGAGTTCGACGTAACATTACAGGAAAACGTGTTTTCGTGAAGAAATCATGACAAACTAACACAAAATGAAGATTTCATTATAACTTGACATTCTGAGTTCATTTCATGAAACCTGCGCTTCCCCTATAAGAGTTCGACCTACCATTATAGGAAAACGTGTTTTCGTGAAGAAATCATGACAAACAAACACAAAATGAAGATTTCATTATAACTTGACACTCTGAGTTCATTTCATGAAACCTGCGCTTCCCCTATAAGAGTTTGACGTAACATTATAGAAAAACGTGTTTTCCTGAAGAAATCATGACAAACTAACACAAAATGCAGATTTCATTATAACTTGACATTCTGAGTTCATTTCATGAAACCTGCGCTTCCCCTATAAGAGTTCGACCTACCACTATAGGAAAACGTGTTTTCGTGAAGAAATCATGACAAACTAACACAAAATGAAGATTTCATTATAACTTGACACTCTGAGTTCATTTCATGAAACCTGCGCTTCCCCTATAAGAGTTTGACGTAACATTATAGAAAGACGTGTTTTCGTGAAGAAATCATGACAAACTAACACAAAATGAAGATTTCATTATAACTTGACATTCTGAGTTAATTTCATGAAACCTGCGCTTCCCCTATAAGAGTTCGACGTAACATTATAGGAAAACGTGTTTTCGTGAAGAAATCATGACAAACTAACACAAAATGAAGATTTCATTATAACTTGACATTCTGAGTTCATTTCATGAAACCTGCGCTTCCCCTATAAGAGTTCGACGTAACATTATAGGAAAACGTGTTTTCGTGAAGAAATCATGACAAACTAACACAAAATGAAGATTTCATTATAACTTGACATTCTGAGTTCATTTCATGAAACCTGCGCTTCCCCTATAAGAGTTCGACCTACCATTATAGGAAAACGTGTTTTCGTGAAGAAATCATGACAAACAAACACAAAATGAAGATTTCATTATAACTTGACATTCTGAGTTCATTTCATGAAACCTGCGCTTCCCCTATAAGAGTTTGACGTAACATTATAGAAAAACGTGTTTTCGTGAAGAAATCATGACAAACTAACACAAAATGAAGATTTCATTATAACTTGACATTCTGAGTTCATTTCATGAAACCTGCGCTTCCCCTATAAGAGTTCGACCTACCATTATAGGAAAACGTGTTTTCGTGAAGAAATCATGACAAACTAACACAAAATGAAGATTTCATTATAACTTGACACTCTGAGTTCATTTCATGAAACCTGCGCTTCCCCTATAAGAGTTTGACGTAACATTATAGAAAGACGTGTTTTCGTGAAGAAATCATGACAAACTAACACAAAATGAAGATTTCATTATAACTTGACATTCTGAGTTCATTTCATGAAACCTGCGCTTCCCCTATAAGAGTTCGACCTACCATTATAGGAAAACGTGTTTTCGTGAAGAAATCATGACAAACTAACACAAAATGAAGATTTCATTATAACTTGACATTCTGAGTTCATTTCATGAAACCTGCGCTTCCCCTATAAGAGTTCGACCTACCATTATAGGAAAACGTGTTTTCGTGAAGAAATCTTGACAAACTAACACAAAATGAAGATTTCATTATAACTTGACATTCTGAGTTCATTTCATGAAACCTGCTCTTCCCCTATAAGAGTTCAACGTAACATTATAGGAAAACGTGTTTTCGTGAAGAAATCATGACAAACTAACACAAATTGAAGATTTCATTATAACTTGACATTCTGAGTTCATTTCATGAAACCTGCGCTTCCCCTATAAGAGTTCGACGTAACATTATAGGAAAACGTGTTTTCGTGAAGAAATCATGACAAACAAACACAAAATGAAGATTTCAATATAACTTGACACTCTGAGTTCATTTCATGAAACCTGCACGCTTCCCCTATAAGAGTTAGACGTAACATTATAGAAAAACGTGTTTTCGTGAAGAAATCATGACAAACTAACACAAAATGAAGATTTCATTATAACTTGACATTCTGAGTTCATTTCATGAAACCTGCGCTTCCCCTATAAGAGTTCGACCTACCATTATAGAAAAACGTGTTTTCGTGAAGAAATCATGACAAACTAACACAAAATGAAGATTTCATTATAACTTGACATTCTGAGTTGTTTTCATGAAACCTGCGCTTGCCCTATAAGAGTTCGACCTACCATTATAGAAAAACGTGTTTTCGTGAAGAAATCATGACAAACTAACACAAAATGAAGATTTCATTATAACTTGACATTCTGAGTTCATTTCATGGAACCTGCGCTTCCCCTATAAGAGTTCGACCTACCATTATAGGAAAACGTGTTTTCGTGAAGAAATCATGACAAACTAACACAAAATGAAGATTTCATTATAACATGACATTCTGAGTTCATTTCATGAAACCTGCGCTTCCCCTATAAGAGTTTGACGTAACATTATAGAAAAACGTGTTTTCGTGAAGAAATCATGACAAACTAACACAAAATGCAGATTTCATTATAACTTGACATTCTGAGTTCATTTCATGAAACCTGCGCTTCCCCTATAAGAGTTCGACCTACCATTATAGGAAAACGTGTTTTCGTGAAGAAATCATGACAAACTAACACAAAATGAAGATTTCATTATAACTTGACACTCTGAGTTCATTTCATGAAACCTGCGCTTCCCCTATAAGAGTTTGACGTAACATTATAGAAAGACGTGTTTTCGTGAAGAAATCATGACAAACTAACACAAAATGAAGATTTCATTATAACTTGACATTCTGAGTTCATTTCATGAAACCTGCGCTTCCCCTATAAGAGTTCGACCTACCATTATAGGAAAACGTGTTTTCGTGAAGAAATCATGACAAACTAACACAAAATGAAGATTTCATTATAACTTGACATTCTGAGTTCATTTCATGAAACCTGCGCTTCCCCTATAAGAGTTCGACGTAACATTATAGGAAAACGTGTTTTCGTGAAGAAATCATGACAAACTAACACAAAATGAAGATTTCATTATAACTTGACATTCTGAGTTCATTTCATGAAACCTGCGCTTCCCCTATAAGAGTTCGACCTACCATTATAGGAAAACGTGTTTTCGTGAAGAAATCATGACAAACTAACACAAAATGAAGATTTCATTATAACTTGACATTCTGAGTTCATTTCATGAAACCTGCGCTTCCCCTATAAGAGTTCGACCTACTATTATAGGAAAACGTGTTTTCGTGAAGAAATCATGACAAACTAACACAAATTGAAGATTTCATTATAACTTGACATTCTGAGTTCATTTCATGAAACCTGCGCTTCCCCTATAAGAGTTCGACGTAACATTATAGGAAAACGTGTTTTCGTGAAGAAATCATGACAAACTAACACAAAATGAAGATTTCATTATAACTTGACATTCTGAGTTCATTTCATGAAACCTGCGCTTCCCCTATAAGAGTTCGACCTACCATTATAGGAAAACGTGTTTTCGTGAAGAAATCATGACAAACAAACACAAAATGAAGATTTCATTATAACTTGACACTCTGAGTTCATTTCATGAAACCTGCGCTTCCCCTATAAGAGATTGACGTAACATTATAGAAAAACGTGTTTTCGTGAAGAAATCATGACAAACTAACACAAAATGCAGATTTCATTATAACTTGACATTCTGAGTTCATTTCATGAAACCTGCGCTTCCCCTATAAGAGTTCGACCTACCATTATAGGAAAACGTGTTTTCGTGAAGAAATCATGACAAACTAACACAAAATGAAGATTTCATTATAACTTGACACTCTGAGTTCATTTCATGAAACCTGCGCTTCCCCTATAAGAGTTTGACGTAACATTATAGAAAGACGTGTTTTTGTGAAGAAATCATGACAAACTAACACAAAATGAAGATTTCATTATAACTTGACATTCTGAGTTCATTTCATGATACCTGCGCTTCCCCTATAAGAGTTCGACGTAACATTATAGGAAAACGTGTTTTCGTGAAGAAATCATGACAAACTAACACAAAATGAAGATTTCATTATAACTTGACATTCTGAGTTCATTTCATGAAACCTGCGCTTCCCCTATAAGAGTTCGACCTACCATTATAGGAAAACGTGTTTTCGTGAAGAAATCATGACAAACAAACACAAAATGAAGATTTCATTATAACTTGACACTCTGAGTTCATTTCATGAAACCTGCGCGCTTCCCCTATAAGAGTTAGACGTAACATTATAGAAAGACGTGTTTTCGTGAAGAAATCATGACAAACTAACACAAAATGAAGATTTCATTATAACTTGACATTCTGAGTTCATTTCATGAAACCTGCGCTTCCCCTATAAGAGTTCGACGTAACATTATAGGAAAACGTGTTTTCGTGAAGAAATCATGACAAACTAACACAAAATGAAGATTTCATTATAACTTGACATTCTGAGTTCATTTCATGAAACCTGCGCTTCCCCTATAAGAGTTCGACCTACCATTATAGGAAAACGTGTTTTCGTGAAGAAATCATGACAAACAAACACAAAATGAAGATTTCATTATAACTTGACACTCTGAGTTCATTTCATGAAACCTGCGCTTCCCCTATAAGAGTTTGACGTAACATTATAGAAAAACGTGTTTTCGTGAAGAAATCATGACAAACTAACACAAAATGCAGATTTCATTATAACTTGACATTCTGAGTTCATTTCATGAAACCTGCGCTTCCCCTATAAGAGTTCGACCTACCATTATAGGAAAACGTGTTTTCGTGAAGAAATCATGACAAACTAACACAAAATGAAGATTTCATTATAACTTGACATTCTGAGTTCATTTCATGAAACCTGCGCTTCCCCAATAAGAGTTCGACGTAACATTATAGGAAAACGTGTTTTCGTGAAGAAATCATGACAAACTAACACAAAATGAAGATTTCATTATAACTTGACATTCTGAGTTCATTTCATGAAACCTGCGCTTCCCCTATAAGAGTTCGACCTACCATTATAGGAAAACGTGTTTTCGTGAAGAAATCATGACAAACAAACACAAAATGAAGATTTCATTATAACTTGACACTCTGAGTTCATTTCATGAAACCTGCGCTTCCCCTATAAGAGTTCGACCTACCATTATAGGAAAACGTGTTTTCGTGAAGAAATCATGACAAACAAACACAAAATGAAGATTTCATTATAACTTGACACTCTGAGTTCATTTCATGAAACCTGCGCTTCCCCTATAAGAGTTTGACGTAACATTATAGAAAAACGTGTTTTCGTGAAGAAATCATGACAAACTAACACAAAATGCAGATTTCATTATAACTTGACATTCTGAGTTCATTTCATGAAACCTGCGCTTCCCTTTAAGAGTTCGACCTACCATTATAGGAAAACGTGTTTTCGTGAAGAAATCATGACAAACTAACACAAAATGAAGATTTCATTATAACTTGACACTCTGAGTTCATTTCATGAAACCTGCGCTTCCCCTATAAGAGTTTGACGTAACATTATAGAAAGACGTGTTTTCGTGAAGAAATCATGACAAACTAACACAAAAAGAAGATTTCATTATAACTTGACATTCTGAGTTCATTTCATGAAACCTGTGCTTCCCCTATAAGAGTTCGACCTACCATTATAGGAAAACGTGTTTTCGTGAAGAAATCATGACAAACTAACACAAAATGAAGATTTCATTATAACTTGACATTCTGAGTTCATTTCATGAAACCTGCGCTTCCCCTATAAGAGTTCGACGTAACATTATAGGAAAACGTGTTTTCGTGAAGAAATCATGACAAACTAACACAAAATGAAGATTTCATTATAACTTGACATTCTGAGTTCATTTCATGAAACCTGCGCTTCCCCTATAAGAGTTCGACCTACCATTATAGGAAAACGTGTTTTCGTGAAGAAATCATGACAAACAAACACAAAATGAAGATTTCATTATAACTTGACACTCTGAGTTCATTTCATGAAACCTGCGCTTCCCCTATAAGAGTTTGACGTAACATTATAGAAAAACGTGTTTTCGTGAAGAAATCATGACAAACTAACACAAAATGCAGATTTCATTATAACTTGACATTCTGAGTTCATTTCATGAAACCTGCGCTTCCCCTATAAGAGTTCGACCTACCATTATAGGAAAACGTGTTTTCGTGAAGAAATCATGACAAACAAACACAAAATGAAGATTTCATTATAACTTGACACTCTGAGTTCATTTCATGAAACCTGCGCTTCACCTATAAGAGATTGACGTAACATTATAGAAAAACGTGTTTTCGTGAAGAAATCATGACAAACTAACACAAAATGCAGATTTCATTATAACTTGACATTCTGAGTTCATTTCATGAAACCTGCGCTTCCCCTATAAGAGTTCGACCTACCATTATAGGAAAACGTGTTTTCGTGAAGAAATCATGACAAACTAACACAAAATGAAGATTTAATTATAACTTGACACTCTGAGTTCATTTCATGAAACCTGCGCTTCCCCTATAAGAGTTTGACGTAACATTATAGAAAGACGTGTTTTCGTGAAGAAATCATGACAAACTAACACAAAATGAAGATTTCATTATAACTTGACATTCTGAGTTGATTTCATGAAACCTGCGCTTCCCCTATAAGAGTTCGACCTACCATTGTAGGAAAACGTGTTTTCGTGAAGAAATCATGACAAACTAACACAAAATGAAGATTTCATTATAACTTGACATTCTGAGTTCATTTCATGAAACGTGCTCTTCCCCTATAAGAGTTCAACGTAACATTATAGGAAAACGTGTTTTCGTGAAGAAATCATTACAAACTAACACAAATAGAAGATTTCATTATAACTTGACATTCTGAGTTCATTTCATGAAACCTGCGCTTCCCCTATAAGAGTTCGACCTACCATTATAGGAAAACGTGTTTTCGTGAAGAAATCATGACAAACTAACACAAATTGAAGATTTCATTATAACTTGACATTCTGAGTTCATTTCATGAAACCTGCGCTTCCCCTATAAGAGTTCGACGTAACATTATAGGAAAACGTGTTTTCGTGAAGAAATCATGACAAACAAACACAAAATGAAGATTTCATAATAACTTGACACTCTGAGTTCATTTCATGAAACCTGCGCTTCCCCTATAAGAGTTCGACCTACCATTATTGAAAAACGTGTTTTCGTGAAGAAATCATGACAAACTAACACAAAATGAAGATTTCATTATAACTTGACATTCTAAGTTCATTTCATGAAACCTGCGCTTCCCCTATAAGAGTTCGACCTACCATTATAGGAAAACGTGTTTTCGTGAAGAAATCATGACAAACTAACACAAAATGAAGATTTCATTATAACTTTACATTCTGAGTTCATTTCATGAAACCTGCGCTTCCCCTATAAGAGTTCGACCTACCATTATAGGAAAACGTGTTTTCGTGAAGAAATCATGACAAACTAACACAAAATGAAGATTTCATTATAACTTGACATTCTGAGTTCATTTCATGAAACCTGCGCTTCCCCTATAAGAGTTCGACCTACCATTATAGGAAAACGTGTTTTCGTGAAGAAATCATGACAAACAAACACAAAATGAAGATTTCATTATAACTTGACACTCTGAGTTCATTTCATGAAACCTGCGGTTCCCCTATAAGAGTTTGACGTAACATTATAGAAAAACGTGTTTTCGTGAAGAAATCATGACAAACTAACACAAAATGCAGATTTCATTATAACTTGACATTCTGAGTTCATTTCATGAAACCTGCGCTTCCCCTATAAGAGTTCGACCTACCATTATAGGAAAACGTGTTTTCGTGAAGAAATCATGACAAACTAACACAAAATGAAGATTTCATTATAACTTGACACTCTGAGTTCATTTCATGAAACCTGCGCTTCCCCTATAAGAGTTTGACGTAACATTATAGAAAGACGTGTTTTCGTGAAGAAATCATGACAAACTAACACAAAATGAAGATTTCATTATAACTTGACATTCTGAGTTCATTTCATGAAACCTGCGCTTCCCCTATAAGAGTTCGACCTACCATTGTAGGAAAACGTGTTTTCGTGAAGAAATCATGACAAACTAACACAAAATGAAGATTTCATTATAACTTGACATTCTGAGTTCATTTCATGAAACGTGCTCTTCCCCTATAAGAGTTCAACGTAACATTATAGGAAAACGTGTTTTCGTGAAGAAATCATTACAAACTAACACAAATAGAAGATTTCATTATAACTTGACATTCTGAGTTCATTTCATGAAACCTGCGCTTCCCCTATAAGAGTTCGACCTACCATTATAGGAAAACGTGTTTTCGTGAAGAAATCATGACAAACTAACACAAATTGAAGATTTCATTATAACTTGACATTCTGAGTTCATTTCATGAAACCTGCGCTTCCCCTATAAGAGTTCGACGTAACATTATAGGAAAACGTGTTTTCGTGAAGAAATCATGACAAACAAACACAAAATGAAGATTTCATAATAACTTGACACTCTGAGTTCATTTCATGAAACCTGCGCTTCCCCTATAAGAGTTCGACCTACCATTATTGAAAAACGTGTTTTCGTGAAGAAATCATGACAAACTAACACAAAATGAAGATTTCATTATAACTTGACATTCTAAGTTCATTTCATGAAACCTGCGCTTCCCCTATAAGAGTTCGACCTACCATTATAGGAAAACGTGTTTTCGTGAAGAAATCATGACAAACTAACACAAAATGAAGATTTCATTATAACTTTACATTCTGAGTTCATTTCATGAAACCTGCGCTTCCCCTATAAGAGTTCGACCTACCATTATAGGAAAACGTGTTTTCGTGAAGAAATCATGACAAACTAACACAAATTGAAGATTTCATTATAACTTGACATTCTGAGTTCATTTCATGAAACCTGCGCTTCCCCTATAAGAGTTCGACGTAACATTATAGGAAAACGTGTTTTCGTGAAGAAATCATGACAAACTAACACAAAATGAAGATTTCATTATAACTTGACATTCTGAGTTCATTTCATGAAACCTGCGCTTCCCCTATAAGAGTTCGACCTACCATTATAGGAAAACGTGTTTTCGTGAAGAAATCATGACAAACAAACACAAAATGAAGATTTCATTATAACTTGACACTCTGAGTTCATTTCATGAAACCTGCGGTTCCCCTATAAGAGTTTGACGTAACATTATAGAAAAACGTGTTTTCGTGAAGAAATCATGACAAACTAACACAAAATGCAGATTTCATTATAACTTGACATTCTGAGTTCATTTCATGAAACCTGCGCTTCCCCTATAAGAGTTCGACCTACCATTATAGGAAAACGTGTTTTCGTGAAGAAATCATGACAAACTAACACAAAATGAAGATTTCATTATAACTTGACACTCTGAGTTCATTTCATGAAACCTGCGCTTCCCCTATAAGAGTTTGACGTAACATTATAGAAAGACGTGTTTTCGTGAAGAAATCATGACAAACTAACACAAAATGAAGATTTCATTATAACTTGACATTCTGAGTTCATTTCATGGAACCTGCGCTTCCCCTATAAGAGTTCGACCTACCATTATAGGAAAACGTGTTTTCGTGAAGAAATCATGACAAACTATCACAAAATGAAGATTTCATTATAACTTGACATTCTGAGTTCATTTCATGAAACGTGCTCTTCCCCTATAAGAGTTCAACGTAGCATTATAGGAAAACGTGTTTTCGTGAAGAAATCATGACAAACTAACACAAATTGAAGATTTCATTATAACTTGACATTCTGAGTTCATTTCATGAAACCTGCGCTTCCCCTATAAGAGTTCGACGTAACATTATAGGAAAACGTGTTTTCGTGAAGAAATCATGACAAACTAACACAAAATGAAGATTTCATTATAACTTGACATTCTGAGTTCATTTCATGAAACCTGCGCTTCCCCTATAAGAGTTCGACCTACCATTATAGGAAAACGTGTTTTCGTGAAGAAATCATGACAAACAAACACAAAATGAAGATTTCATTATAACTTGACACTCTGAGTTCATTTCATGAAACCTGCGCTTCCCCGATAAGAGTTCGACGTAACATTATAGGAAAACGTGTTTTCGTGAAGAAATCATGACAAACTAACACAAAATGAAGATTTCATTATAACTTGACATTCTGAGTTCATTTCATGAAACCTGCGCTTCCCCTATAAGAGTTCGACGTAACATTATAGGAAAACGTGTTTTCGTGAAGAAATCATGACAAACTAACACAAAATGAAGATTTCATTATAACTTGACATTCTGAGTTCATTTCATGAAACCTGCGCTTCCCCTATAAGAGTTCGACCTACCATTATAGGAAAACGTGTTTTCGTGAAGAAATCATGACAAACAAACACAAAATGAAGATTTCATTATAACTTGACACTCTGAGTTCATTTCATGAAACCTGCGCTTCCCCTATAAGAGTTCGACGTAACATTATAGGAAAACGTGTTTTCGTGAAGAAATCATGACAAAGTAACACAAAATGAAGATTTCATTATAACTTGACATTCTGAGTTCATTTCATGAAACCTGCGCTTCCCCTATAAGAGTTCGACGTAACATTATAGGAAAACGTGTTTTCGTGAAGAAATCATGACAAACTAACACAAAATGAAGATTTCATTATAACTTGACATTCTGAGTTCATTTCATGAAACCTGCGCTTCCCCTATAAGAGTTCGACCTACCATTATAGGAAAACGTGTTTTCGTGAAGAAATCATGACAAACAAACACAAAATGAAGATTTCATTATAACTTGACACTCTGAGTTCATTTCATGAAACCTGCGGTTCCCCTATAAGAGTTTGACGTAACATTATAGAAAAACGTGTTTTCGTGAAGAAATCATGACAAACTAACACAAAATGCAGATTTCATTATAACTTGACATTCTGAGTTCATTTCATGAAACCTGCGCTTCCCCTATAAGAGTTCGACCTACCATTATAGGAAAACGTGTTTTCGTGAAGAAATCATGACAAACTAACACAAAATGAAGATTTCATTATAACTTGACACTCTGAGTTCATTTCATGAAACCTGCGCTTCCCCTATAAGAGTTTGACGTAACATTATAGAAAGACGTGTTTTCGTGAAGAAATCATGACAAACTAACACAAAATGAAGATTTCATTATAACTTGACATTCTGAGTTCATTTCATGAAACCTGCGCTTCCCCTATAAGAGTTCGACCTACCATTATAGGAAAACGTGTTTTCGTGAAGAAATCATGACAAACTATCACAAAATGAAGATTTCATTATAACTTGACATTCTGAGTTCATTTCATGAAACGTGCTCTTCCCCTATAAGAGTTCAATGTAGCATTATAGGAAAACGTGTTTTCGTGAAGAAATCATGACAAACTAACACAAATTGAAGATTTCATTATAACTTGACATTCTGAGTTCATTTCATGAAACCTGCGCTTCCCCTATAAGAGTTCGACGTAACATTATAGGAAAACGTGTTTTCGTGAAGAAATCATGACAAACTAACACAAAATGAAGATTTCATTATAACTTGACATTCTGAGTTCATTTCATGAAACCTGCGCTTCCCCTATAAGAGTTCGACCTACCATTATAGGAAAACGTGTTTTCGTGAAGAAATCATGACAAACAAACACAAAATGAAGATTTCATTATAACTTGACACTCTGAGTTCATTTCATGAAACCTGCGCTTCCCCTATAAGAGTTTGACGTAACATTATAGAAAAACGTGTTTTCGTGAAGAAATCATGACAAACTAACACAAAATGCAGATTTCATTATAACTTGACATTCTGAGTTCATTTCATGAAACCTGCGCTTCCCCTATAAGAGTTCGACCTACCATTATAGGAAAACGTGTTTTCGTGAAGAAATCATGACAAACTAACACAAAATGAAGATTTCATTATAACTTGACACTCTGAGTTCATTTCATGAAACGTGCTCTTCCCCTATAAGAGTTCAACGTAGCATTATAGGAAAACGTGTTTTCGTGAAGAAATCATGACAAACTAACACAAATTGAAGATTTCATTATAACTTGACATTCTGAGTTCATTTCATGAAACCTGCGCTTCCCCTATAAGAGTTCGACGTAACATTATAGGAAAACGTGTTTTCGTGAAGAAATCATGACAAACTAACACAAAATGAAGATTTCATTATAACTTGACATTCTGAGTTCATTTCATGAAACCTGCGCTTCCCCTATAAGAGTTCGACCTACCATTATAGGAAAACGTGTTTTCGTGAAGAAATCATGACAAACAAACACAAAATGAAGATTTCATTATAACTTGACACTCTGAGTTCATTTCATGAAACCTGCGCTTCCCCTATAAGAGTTTGACGTAACATTATAGAAAAACGTGTTTTCGTGAAGAAATCATGACAAACTAACACAAAATGCAGATTTCATTATAACTTGACATTCTGAGTTCATTTCATGAAACCTGCGCTTCCCCTATAAGAGTTCGACCTACCATTATAGGAAAACGTGTTTTCGTGAAGAAATCATGACAAACTAACACAAAATGAAGATTTCATTATAACTTGACACTCTGAGTTCATTTCATGAAACCTGCGCTTCCCCTATAAGAGTTTGACGTAACATTATAGAAAGACGTGTTTTCGTGAAGAAATCATGACAAACTAACACAAAAAGAAGATTTCATTATAACTTGACATTCTGAGTTCATTTCATGAAACCTGTGCTTCCCCTATAAGAGTTCGACCTACCATTATAGGAAAACGTGTTTTCGTGAAGAAATCATGACAAACTAACACAAAATGAAGATTTCATTATAACTTGACATTCTGAGTTCATTTCATGAAACCTGCGCTTCCCCTATAAGAGTTCGACGTAACATTATAGGAAAACGTGTTTTCGTGAAGAAATCATGACAAACTAACACAAAATGAAGATTTCATTATAACTTGACATTCTGAGTTCATTTCATGAAACCTGCGCTTCCCCTATAAGAGTTCGACCTACCATTATAGGAAAACGTGTTTTCGTGAAGAAATCATGACAAACAAACACAAAATGAAGATTTCATTATAACTTGACACTCTGAGTTCATTTCATGAAACCTGCGCTTCCCCTATAAGAGTTTGACGTAACATTATAGAAAAACGTGTTTTCGTGAAGAAATCATGACAAACTAACACAAAATGCAGATTTCATTATAACTTGACATTCTGAGTTCATTTCATGAAACCTGCGCTTCCCCTATAAGAGTTCGACCTACCATTATAGGAAAACGTGTTTTCGTGAAGAAATCATGACAAACTAACACAAAATGAAGATTTCATTATAACTTGACACTCTGAGTTCATTTCATGAAACCTGCGCTTCCCCTATAAGAGTTTGACGTAACATTATAGAAAGACGTGTTTTCGTGAAGAAATCATGACAAACTAACACAAAATGAAGATTTCATTATAACTTGACATTCTGAGTTCATTTCATGAAACCTGCGCTTCCCCTATAAGAGTTCGACCTACCATTGTAGGAAAACGTGTTTTCGTGAAGAAATCATGACAAACTAACACAAAATGAAGATTTCATTATAACTTGACATTCTGAGTTCATTTCATGAAACGTGCTCTTCCCCTATAAGAGTTCAACGTAACATTATAGGAAAACGTGTTTTCGTGAAGAAATCATTACAAACTAACACAAATAGAAGATTTCATTATAACTTGACATTCTGAGTTCATTTCATGAATCCTGCGCTTCCCCTATAAGAGTTCGACCTACCATTATAGGAAAACGTGTTTTCGTGAAGAAATCATGACAAACTAACACAAAATGAAGATTTCATTATAACTTGACACTCTGAGTTCATTTCATGAAACCTGCGCTTCCCCTATAAGAGTTCAACGTAACATTATAGGAAAACGTGTTTTCGTGAAGAAATCATGACAAACTAACACAAATTGAAGATTTCATTATAACTTGACATTCTGAGTTCATTTCATGAAACCTGCGCTTCCCCTATAAGAGTTCGACGTAACATTATAGGAAAACGTGTTTTCGTGAAGAAATCATGACAAACTAACACAAAATGAAGATTTCATTATAACTTGACATTCTGAGTTCATTTCATGAAACCTGCGCTTCCCCTATAAGAGTTCAACCTACCATTATAGGAAAACGTGTTTTCGTGAAGAAATCATGACAAACTAACACAAAATGAAGATTTCATTATAACTTGACATTCTGAGTTGTTTTCATGAAACCTGCGCTTCCCCTATAAGAGTTCAACCTACCATTATAGGAAAACGTGTTTTCCTGAAGAAATCATGACAAACTAACACAAAATGAAGATTTCATTATAACTTGACATTCTGAGTTGTTTTCATGAAACCTGCGCTTCCCCTACAAGAGTTCAACCTACCATTATAGGAAAACGTGTTTTCGTGAAGAAATCATGACAAACTAACACAAAATGAAGATTTCATTATAACTTGACATTCTGAGTTCATTTCATGAAACCTGCGCTTCCCCTATAAGAGTTCGACCTACCATTATAGGAAAACGTGTTTTCGTGAAGAAATCATGACAAACTATCACAAAATGAAGATTTCATTATAACTTGACATTCTGAGTTCATTTCATGAAACGTGCTCTTCCCCTATAAGAGTTCAATGTAGCATTATAGGAAAACGTGTTTTCGTGAAGAATCATGACAAACTAACACAAATTGAAGATTTCATTATAACTTGACATTCTGAGTTCATTTCATGAAACCTGCGCTTCCCCTATAAGAGTTCGACGTAACATTATAGGAAAACGTGTTTTCGTGAAGAAATCATGACAAACTAACACAAAATGAAGATTTCATTATAACTTGACATTCTGAGTTCATTTCATGAAACCTGCGCTTCCCCTATAAGAGTTCGACCTACCATTATAGGAAAACGTGTTTTCGTGAAGAAATCATGACAAACAAACACAAAATGAAGATTTCATTATAACTTGACACTCTGAGTTCATTTCATGAAACCTGCGCTTCCCCTATAAGAGTTTGACGTAACATTATAGAAAAACGTGTTTTCGTGAAGAAATCATGACAAACTAACACAAAATGCAGATTTCATTATAACTTGACATTCTGAGTTCATTTCATGAAACCTGCGCTTCCCCTATAAGAGTTCGACCTACCATTATAGGAAAACGTGTTTTCGTGAAGAAATCATGACAAACTAACACAAAATGAAGATTTCATTATAACTTGACACTCTGAGTTCATTTCATGAAACGTGCTCTTCCCCTATAAGAGTTCAACGTAGCATTATAGGAAAACGTGTTTTCGTGAAGAAATCATGACAAACTAACACAAATTGAAGATTTCATTATAACTTGACATTCTGAGTTCATTTCATGAAACCTGCGCTTCCCCTATAAGAGTTCGACGTAACATTATAGGAAAACGTGTTTTCGTGAAGAAATCATGACAAACTAACACAAAATGAAGATTTCATTATAACTTGACATTCTGAGTTCATTTCATGAAACCTGCGCTTCCCCTATAAGAGTTCGACCTACCATTATAGGAAAACGTGTTTTCGTGAAGAAATCATGACAAACAAACACAAAATGAAGATTTCATTATAACTTGACACTCTGAGTTCATTTCATGAAACCTGCGCTTCCCCTATAAGAGTTTGACGTAACATTATAGAAAAACGTGTTTTCGTGAAGAAATCATGACAAACTAACACAAAATGCAGATTTCATTATAACTTGACATTCTGAGTTCATTTCATGAAACCTGCGCTTCCCCTATAAGAGTTCGACCTACCATTATAGGAAAACGTGTTTTCGTGAAGAAATCATGACAAACTAACACAAAATGAAGATTTCATTATAACTTGACACTCTGAGTTCATTTCATGAAACCTGCGCTTCCCCTATAAGAGTTTGACGTAACATTATAGAAAGACGTGTTTTCGTGAAGAAATCATGACAAACTAACACAAAAAGAAGATTTCATTATAACTTGACATTCTGAGTTCATTTCATGAAACCTGTGCTTCCCCTATAAGAGTTCGACCTACCATTATAGGAAAACGTGTTTTCGTGAAGAAATCATGACAAACTAACACAAAATGAAGATTTCATTATAACTTGACATTCTGAGTTCATTTCATGAAACCTGCGCTTCCCCTATAAGAGTTCGACGTAACATTATAGGAAAACGTGTTTTCGTGAAGAAATCATGACAAACTAACACAAAATGAAGATTTCATTATAACTTGACATTCTGAGTTCATTTCATGAAACCTGCGCTTCCCCTATAAGAGTTCGACCTACCATTATAGGAAAACGTGTTTTCGTGAAGAAATCATGACAAACAAACACAAAATGAAGATTTCATTATAACTTGACACTCTGAGTTCATTTCATGAAACCTGCGCTTCCCCTATAAGAGTTTGACGTAACATTATAGAAAAACGTGTTTTCGTGAAGAAATCATGACAAACTAACACAAAATGCAGATTTCATTATAACTTGACATTCTGAGTTCATTTCATGAAACCTGCGCTTCCCCTATAAGAGTTCGACCTACCATTATAGGAAAACGTGTTTTCGTGAAGAAATCATGACAAACTAACACAAAATGAAGATTTCATTATAACTTGACACTCTGAGTTCATTTCATGAAACCTGCGCTTCTCCTATAAGAGTTTGACGTAACATTATAGAAAGACGTGTTTTCGTGAAGAAATCATGACAAACTAACACAAAATGAAGATTTCATTATAACTTGACATTCTGAGTTCATTTCATGAAACCTGCGCTTCCCCTATAAGAGTTCGACCTACCATTGTAGGAAAACGTGTTTTCGTGAAGAAATCATGACAAACTAACACAAAATGAAGATTTCATTATAACTTGACATTCTGAGTTCATTTCATGAAACGTGCTCTTCCCCTATAAGAGTTCAACGTAACATTATAGGAAAACGTGTTTTCGTGAAGAAATCATTACAAACTAACACAAATAGAAGATTTCATTATAACTTGACATTCTGAGTTCATTTCATGAATCCTGCGCTTCCCCTATAAGAGTTCGACCTACCATTATAGGAAAACGTGTTTTCGTGAAGAAATCATGACAAACTAACACAAAATGAAGATTTCATTATAACTTGACACTCTGAGTTCATTTCATGAAACCTGCGCTTCCCCTATAAGAGTTCAACGTAACATTATAGGAAAACGTGTTTTCGTGAAGAAATCATGACAAACTAACACAAATTGAAGATTTCATTATAACTTGACATTCTGAGTTCATTTCATGAAACCTGCGCTTCCCCTATAAGAGTTCGACGTAACATTATAGGAAAACGTGTTTTCGTGAAGAAATCATGACAAACTAACACAAAATGAAGATTTCATTATAACTTGACATTCTGAGTTCATTTCATGAAACCTGCGCTTCCCCTATAAGAGTTCAACCTACCATTATAGGAAAACGTGTTTTCGTGAAGAAATCATGACAAACTAACACAAAATGAAGATTTCATTATAACTTGACATTCTGAGTTGTTTTCATGAAACCTGCGCTTCCCCTATAAGAGTTCAACCTACCATTATAGGAAAACGTGTTTTCCTGAAGAAATCATGACAAACTAACACAAAATGAAGATTTCATTATAACTTGACATTCTGAGTTGTTTTCATGAAACCTGCGCTTCCCCTACAAGAGTTCAACCTACCATTATAGGAAAACGTGTTTTCGTGAAGAAATCATGACAAACTAACACAAAATGAAGATTTCATTATAACTTGACATTCTGAGTTGTTTTCATGAAACCTGCGCTTCCCCTACAAGAGTTCGACCTACCATTATAGGAAAACGTGTTTTCGTGAAGAAATCATGACAAACTAACACAAAATGAAGATTTCATTATAACTTGACATTCTGAGTTGTTTTCAAGAAACCTGCGCTTCCCCTACAAGAGTTCAGCCTACCATTATAGGAAAACGTGTTTTCGTGAAGAAATCATGACAAACTAACACAAAATGAAGATTTCATTATAACTTGACATTCTGAGTTGTTTTCATGAAACCTGCGCTTCCCCTACAAGAGTTCAACCTACCATTATAGGAAAACGTGTTTTCGTGAAGAAATCATGACAAACTAACACAAAATGAAGATTTCATTATAACTTGACATTCTGAGTTGTTTTCATGAAACCTGCGCTTCCCCTACAAGAGTTCGACCTACCATTATAGGAAAACGTGTTTTCGTGAAGAAATCATGACAAACTAACACAAAATGAAGATTTCATTATAACTTGACATTCTGAGTTGTTTTCATGAAACCTGCGCTTCCCCTACAAGAGTTCGACCTACCATTATAGGAAAACGTGTTTTCGTGAAGAAATCATGACAAACTAACACAAAATGAAGATTTCATTATAACTTGACATTCTGAGTTGTTTTCATGAAACCTGCGCTTCCCCTACAAGAGTTCAACCTACCATTATAGGAAAACGTGTTTTCGTGAAGAAATCATGACAAACTAACACAAAATGAAGATTTCATTATAACTTGACATTCTGAGTTCATTTCATGAAACCTGCGCTTCCCCTATAAGAGTTCGACGTAACATTATAGGAAAACGTGTTTTCGTGAAGAAATCATGACAAACTAACACAAAATGAAGATTTCATTATAACTTGACATTCTGAGTTCATTTCATGAAACCTGTGCTTCCCCTATTAGAGTTCGACCTACCATTATAGGAAAACGTGTTTTCGTGAAGAAATCATGACAAACTAACACAAAATGAAGATTTCATTATAACTTGACATTCTGAGTTGTTTTCATGAAACCTGCGCTTCCCCTACAAGAGTTCGACCTACCATTATAGGAAAACGTGTTTTCGTGAAGAAATCATGACAAACTAACACAAAATGAAGATTTCATTATAACTTGACATTCTGAGTTATTTTCATGAAACCTGCGCTTCCCCTACAAGAGTTCAACCTACCATTATAGGAAAACGTGTTTTCGTGAAGAAATCATGACAAACTAACACAAAATGAAGATTTCATTATAACTTGACATTCTGAGTTGTTTTCATGAAACCTGCGATTCCCCTATAAGAGTTCAACCTACCATTATAGGAAAACGTGTTTTCGTGAAGAAATCATGACAAAGTAACACAAAATGAAGATTTCATTATAACTTGACATTCTGAGTTGTTTTCATGAAACCTGCGCTTCCCCTACAAGAGTTCAACCTACCATTATAGGAAAACGTGTTTTCGTGAAGAAATCATGACAAACTAACACAAAATGAAGATTTCATTATAACTTGACATTCTGAGTTGTTTTCATGAAACCTGCGCTTCCCCTACAAGAGTTCAGCCTACCATTATAGGAAAACGTGTTTTCGTGAAGAAATCATGACAAACTAACACAAAATGAAGATTTCATTATAACTTGACATTCTGAGTTGTTTTCATGAAACCTGCGCTTCCCCTACAAGAGTTCAACCTACCATTATAGGAAAACGTGTTTTCGTGAAGAAATCATGACAAACTAACACAAAATGAAGATTTCATTATAACTTGACATTCTGAGTTGTTTTCATGAAACCTGCGCTTCCCCTACAAGATTTCAGCCTACCATTATAGGAAAACGTGTTTTCGTGAAGAAATCATGACAAACTAACACAAAATGAAGATTTCATTATAACTTGACATTCTGAGTTGTTTTCATGAAACCTGCGCTTCCCCTACAAGAGTTCGACCTACCATTATAGGAAAACGTGTTTTCGTGAAGAAATCATGACAAACTAACACAAAATGAAGATTTCATTATAACTTGACATTCTGAGTTGTTTTCATGAAACCTGCGCTTCCCCTACAAGAGTTCGACCTACCATTATAGGAAAACGTGTTTTCGTGAAGAAATCATGACAAACTAACACAAAATGAAGATTTCATTATAACTTGACATTCTGAGTTGTTTTCATGAAACCTGCGCTTCCCCTACAAGAGTTCAACCTACCATTATAGGAAAACGTGTTTTCGTGAAGAAATCATGACAAACTAACACAAAATGAAGATTTCATTATAACTTGACATTCTGAGTTGTTTTCATGAAACCTGCGATTCCCCTATAAGAGTTCAACCTACCATTATAGGAAAACGTGTTTTCGTGAAGAAATCATGACAAAGTAACACAAAATGAAGATTTCATTATAACTTGACATTCTGAGTTGTTTTCATGAAACCTGCGCTTCCCCTACAAGAGTTCAACCTACCATTATAGGAAAACGTGTTTTCGTGAAGAAATCATGACAAACTAACACAAAATGAAGATTTCATTATAACTTGACATTCTGAGTTGTTTTCATGAAACCTGCGCTTCCCCTACAAGAGTTCAGCCTACCATTATAGGAAAACGTGTTTTCGTGAAGAAATCATGACAAACTAACACAAAATGAAGATTTCATTATAACTTGACATTCTGAGTTGTTTTCATGAAACCTGCGCTTCCCCTACAACAGTTCAACCTACCATTATAGGAAAACGTGTTTTCGTGAAGAAATCATGACAAACTAACACAAAATGAAGATTTCATTATAACTTGACATTCTGAGTTGTTTTCATGAAACCTGTGCTTCCCCTATAAGAGTTCAACCTACCATTATAGGAAAACGTGTTTTCGTGAAGACATCATGACAAACTAACACAAAATGAAGATTTCATTATAACTTGACATTCTGAGTTGTTTTCATGAAACCTGCGATTCCCCTATAAGAGTTCAACCTACCATTATAGGAAAACGTGTTTTCGTGAAGAAATCATGACAAACTAACACATAATGAAGATTTCATTATAACTTGACATTCTGAGTTGTTTTCATGAAACCTGCGCTTCCCCTACAAGAGTTCGACCTACCATTATAGGAAAACGTGTTTTCGTGAAGAAATCATGACAAACTAACACAAAATGAAGATTTCATTATAACTTGACATTCTGAGTTGTTTTCATGAAACCTGCGCTTCCCCTACAAGAGTTCAACCTACCATTATAGGAAAACGTGTTTTCGTGAAGAAATCATGACAAACTAACACAAAATGAAGATTTCATTATAACTTGACATTCTGAGTTGTTTTCATGAAACCTGCGCTTCCCCTACAAGAGTTCGACCTACCATTATAGGAAAACGTGTTTTCGTGAAGAAATCATGACAAACTAACACAAAATGAAGATTTCATTATAACTTGACATTCTGAGTTGTTTTCATGAAACCTGCGCTTCCCCTACAAGAGTTCAACCTACCATTATAGGAAAACGTGTTTTCGTGAAGAAATCATGACAAACTAACACAAAATGAAGATTTCATTATAACTTGACATTCTGAGTTGTTTTCATGAAACCTGCGATTCCCCTATAAGAGTTCAACCTACCATTATAGGAAAACGTGTTTTCGTGAAGAAATCATGACAAAGTAACACAAAATGAAGATTTCATTATAACTTGACATTCTGAGTTGTTTTCATGAAACCTGCGCTTCCCCTACAAGAGTTCAACCTACCATTATAGGAAAACGTGTTTTCGTGAAGAAATCATGACAAACTAACACAAAATGAAGATTTCATTATAACTTGACATTCTGAGTTGTTTTCATGAAACCTGCGCTTCCCCTACAAGAGTTCAGCCTACCATTATAGGAAAACGTGTTTTCGTGAAGAAATCATGACAAACTAACACAAAATGAAGATTTCATTATAACTTGACATTCTGAGTTGTTTTCATGAAACCTGCGCTTCCCCTACAAGAGTTCGACCTACCATTATAGGAAAACGTGTTTTCGTGAAGAAATCATGACAAACTAACACAAAATGAAGATTTCATTATAACTTGACATTCTGAGTTGTTTTCATGAAACCTGCGCTTCCCCTACAAGAGTTCAACCTACCATTATAGGAAAACGTGTTTTCGTGAAGAAATCATGACAAACTAACACAAAATGAAGATTTCATTATAACTTGACATTCTGAGTTGTTTTCATGAAACCTGCGCTTCCCCTACAAGAGTTCGACCTACCATTATAGGAAAACGTGTTTTCGTGAAGAAATCATGACAAACTAACACAAAATGAAGATTTCATTATAACTTGACATTCTGAGTTGTTTTCATGAAACCTGCGATTCCCCTACAAGAGTTCAACCTACCATTATAGGAAAACGTGTTTTCGTGAAGAAATCATGACAAACTAACACAAAATGAAGATTTCATTATAACTTGACATTCTGAGTTATTTTCATGAAACCTGCGCTTCCCCTACAAGAGTTCAACCTACCATTATAGGAAAACGTGTTTTCGTGAAGAAATCATGACAAACTAACACAAAATGAAGATTTCATTATAACTTGACATTCTGAGTTGTTTTCATGAAACCTGCGCTTCCCCTACAAGTGTTCGACCTACCATTATAGGAAAACGTGTTTTCGTGACGAAATCATGACAAACTAACACAAAATGAAGATTTCATTATAACTTGACATTCTGAGTTGTTTTCATGAAACCTGCGCTTCCCCTACAAGAGTTCGACCTACCATTATAGGAAAACGTGTTTTCGTGAAGAAATCATGACAAACTAACACAAAATGAAGATTTCATTATAACTTGACATTCTGAGTTGTTTTCATGAAACCTGCGCTTCCCCTATAAGAGTTCAACCTACCATTATAGGAAAACGTGTTTTCGTGAAGAAATCATGACAAACTAACACAAAATGAAGATTTCATTATAACTTGACATTCTGAGTTGTTTTCATGAAACCTGCGCTTCCCCTACAAGAGTTCAACCTTCCATTATAGGAAAACGTGTTTTCGTGAAGAAATCATGACAAACTAACACAAAATGAAGATTTCATTATAACTTGACATTCTGAGTTGTTTTCATGAAACCTGCGCTTCCCCTACAAGAGTTCAACCTACCATTATAGGAAAACGTGTTTTCGTGAAGAAATCATGACAAACTAACACAAAATGAAGATTTCATTATAACTTGACATTCTGAGTTGTTTTCATGAAACCTGCGATTCCCCTATAAGAGTTCAACCTACCATTATAGGAAAACGTGTTTTCGTGAAGAAATCATGACAAAGTAACACAAAATGAAGATTTCATTATAACTTGACATTCTGAGTTGTTTTCATGAAACCTGCGCTTCCCCTACAAGAGTTCAACCTACCATTATAGGAAAACGTGTTTTCGTGAAGAAATCATGACAAACTAACACAAAATGAAGATTTCATTATAACTTGACATTCTGAGTTGTTTTCATGAAACCTGCGCTTCCCCTACAAGAGTTCAGCCTACCATTATAGGAAAACGTGTTTTCGTGAAGAAATCATGACAAACTAACACAAAATGAAGATTTCATTATAACTTGACATTCTGAGTTGTTTTCATGAAACCTGCGCTTCCCCTACAAGAGTTCGACCTACCATTATAGGAAAACGTGTTTTCGTGAAGAAATCATGACAAACTAACACAAAATGAAGATTTCATTATAACTTGACATTCTGAGTTGTTTTCATGAAACCTGCGCTTCCCCTACAAGAGTTCAACCTACCATTATAGGAAAACGTGTTTTCGTGAAGAAATCATGACAAACTAACACAAAATGAAGATTTCATTATAACTTGACATTCTGAGTTGTTTTCATGAAACCTGCGCTTCCCCTACAAGAGTTCGACCTACCATTATAGGAAAACGTGTTTTCGTGAAGAAATCATGACAAACTAACACAAAATGAAGATTTCATTATAACTTGACATTCTGAGTTGTTTTCATGAAACCTGCGATTCCCCTACAAGAGTTCAACCTACCATTATAGGAAAACGTGTTTTCGTGAAGAAATCATGACAAACTAACACAAAATGAAGATTTCATTATAACTTGACATTCTGAGTTATTTTCATGAAACCTGCGCTTCCCCTACAAGAGTTCAACCTACCATTATAGGAAAACGTGTTTTCGTGAAGAAATCATGACAAACTAACACAAAATGAAGATTTCATTATAACTTGACATTCTGAGTTGTTTTCATGAAACCTGCGCTTCCCCTACAAGTGTTCGACCTACCATTATAGGAAAACGTGTTTTCGTGACGAAATCATGACAAACTAACACAAAATGAAGATTTCATTATAACTTGACATTCTGAGTTGTTTTCATGAAACCTGCGCTTCCCCTACAAGAGTTCGACCTACCATTATAGGAAAACGTGTTTTCGTGAAGAAATCATGACAAACTAACACAAAATGAAGATTTCATTATAACTTGACATTCTGAGTTGTTTTCATGAAACCTGCGCTTCCCCTATAAGAGTTCAACCTACCATTATAGGAAAACGTGTTTTCGTGAAGAAATCATGACAAACTAACACAAAATGAAGATTTCATTATAACTTGACATTCTGAGTTGTTTTCATGAAACCTGCGCTTCCCCTACAAGAGTTCAACCTTCCATTATAGGAAAACGTGTTTTCGTGAAGAAATCATGACAAACTAACACAAAATGAAGATTTCATTATAACTTGACATTCTGAGTTGTTTTCATGAAACCTGCGCTTCCCCTACAAGAGTTCAACCTACCATTATAGGAAAACGTGTTTTCGTGAAGAAATCATGACAAACTAACACAAAATGAAGATTTCATTATAACTTGACATTCTGAGTTATTTTCATGAAACCTGCGCTTCCCCTACAAGAGTTCAACCTACCATTATAGGAAAACGTGTTTTCCTGAAGAAATCATGACAAACTAACACAAAATGAAGATTTCATTATAACTTGACATTCTGAGTTGTTTTCATGAAACCTGCGCTTCCCCTACAAGAGTTCAACCTACCATTATAGGAAAACTTGTTTTCGTGAAGAAATCATGACAAACTAACACAAAATGAAGATTTCATTATAACTTGACATTCTGAGTTATATTCATGAAACCTTCGCTTCCCCTACAAGAGTTCAACCTACCATTATAGGAAAACGTGTTTTCGTGAAGAAATCATGACAAACTAACACAAAATGAAGATTTCATTATAACTTGACATTCTGAGTTGTTTTCATGAAACCTGCGCTTCCCCTACAAGAGTTCAACCTACCATTATAGGAAAACGTGTTTTCGTGAAGAAATCATGACAAACTAACACAAAATGAAGATTTCATTATAACTTGACATTCTGAGTTGTTTTCATGAAACCTGCGCTTCCCCTACAAGAGTTCAGCCTACCATTATAGGAAAACGTGTTTTCGTGAAGAAATCATGACAAACTAACACAAAATGAAGATTTCATTATAACTTGACATTCTGAGTTGTTTTCATGAAACCTGCGCTTCCCCTACAAGAGTTCGACCTACCATTATAGGAAAACGTGTTTTCGTGAAGAAATCATGACAAACTAACACAAAATGAAGATTTCATTATAACTTGACATTCTGAGTTGTTTTCATGAAACCTGCGCTTCCCCTACAAGAGTTCGACCTACCATTATAGGAAAACGTGTTTTCGTGAAGAAATCATGACAAACTAACACAAAATGAAGATTTCATTATAACTTGACATTCTGAGTTGTTTTCATGAAACCTGCGCTTCCCCTACAAGAGTTCAACCTACCATTATAGGAAAACGTGTTTTCGTGAAGAAATCATGACAAACTAACACAAAATAAAGATTTCATTATAACTTGACATTCTGAGTTATTTTCATGAAACCTGCGCTTCCCCTACAAGAGTTCAACCTACCATTATAGGAAAACGTGTTTTCCTGAAGAAATCATGACAAACTAACACAAAATGAAGATTTCATTATAACTTGACATTCTGAGTTGTTTTCATGAAACCTGCGCTTCCCCTACAAGAGTTCAACCTACCATTATAGGAAAACGTGTTTTCGTGAAGAAATCATGACAAAGTAACACAAAATGAAGATTTCATTATAACTTGACATTCTGAGTTGTTTTCATGAAACCTGCGCTTCCCCTACAAGAGTTCAACCTACCATTATAGGAAAACGTGTTTTCGTGAAGAAATCATGACAAACTAACACAAAATGAAGATTTCATTATAACTTGACATTCTGAGTTGTTTTCATGAAACCTGCGCTTCCCCTACAAGAGTTCAGCCTACCATTATAGGAAAACGTGTTTTCGTGAAGAAATCATGACAAACTAACACAAAATGAAGATTTCATTATAACTTGACATTCTGAGTTGTTTTCATGAAACCTGCGCTTCCCCTACAAGAGTTCGACCTACCATTATAGGAAAACGTGTTTTCGTGAAGAAATCATGACAAACTAACACAAAATGAAGATTTCATTATAACTTGACATTCTGAGTTATTTTCATGAAACCTGCGCTTCCCCTACAAGAGTTCAACCTACCATTATAGGAAAACGTGTTTTCCTGAAGAAATCATGACAAACTAACACAAAATGAAGATTTCATTATAACTTGACATTCTGAGTTGTTTTCATGAAACCTGCGCTTCCCCTACAAGAGTTCAACCTACCATTATAGGAAAACTTGTTTTCGTGAAGAAATCATGACAAACTAACACAAAATGAAGATTTCATTATAACTTGACATTCTGAGTTATATTCATGAAACCTTCGCTTCCCCTACAAGAGTTCAACCTACCATTATAGGAAAACGTGTTTTCGTGAAGAAATCATGACAAACTAACACAAAATGAAGATTTCATTATAACTTGACATTCTGAGTTGTTTTCATGAAACCTGCGCTTCCCCTACAAGAGTTCAACCTACCATTATAGGAAAACGTGTTTTCGTGAAGAAATCATGACAAACTAACACAAAATGAAGATTTCATTATAACTTGACATTCTGAGTTGTTTTCATGAAACCTGCGCTTCCCCTACAAGAGTTCAGCCTACCATTATAGGAAAACGTGTTTTCGTGAAGAAATCATGACAAACTAACACAAAATGAAGATTTCATTATAACTTGACATTCTGAGTTGTTTTCATGAAACCTGCGCTTCCCCTACAAGAGTTCGACCTACCATTATAGGAAAACGTGTTTTCGTGAAGAAATCATGACAAACTAACACAAAATGAAGATTTCATTATAACTTGACATTCTGAGTTGTTTTCATGAAACCTGCGCTTCCCCTACAAGAGTTCGACCTACCATTATAGGAAAACGTGTTTTCGTGAAGAAATCATGACAAACTAACACAAAATGAAGATTTCATTATAACTTGACATTCTGAGTTGTTTTCATGAAACCTGCGCTTCCCCTACAAGAGTTCAACCTACCATTATAGGAAAACGTGTTTTCGTGAAGAAATCATGACAAACTAACACAAAATAAAGATTTCATTATAACTTGACATTCTGAGTTATTTTCATGAAACCTGCGCTTCCCCTACAAGAGTTCAACCTACCATTATAGGAAAACGTGTTTTCCTGAAGAAATCATGACAAACTAACACAAAATGAAGATTTCATTATAACTTGACATTCTGAGTTGTTTTCATGAAACCTGCGCTTCCCCTACAAGAGTTCAACCTACCATTATAGGAAAACGTGTTTTCGTGAAGAAATCATGACAAAGTAACACAAAATGAAGATTTCATTATAACTTGACATTCTGAGTTGTTTTCATGAAACCTGCGCTTCCCCTACAAGAGTTCAACCTACCATTATAGGAAAACGTGTTTTCGTGAAGAAATCATGACAAACTAACACAAAATGAAGATTTCATTATAACTTGACATTCTGAGTTGTTTTCATGAAACCTGCGCTTCCCCTACAAGAGTTCAGCCTACCATTATAGGAAAACGTGTTTTCGTGAAGAAATCATGACAAACTAACACAAAATGAAGATTTCATTATAACTTGACATTCTGAGTTGTTTTCATGAAACCTGCGCTTCCCCTACAAGAGTTCGACCTACCATTATAGGAAAACGTGTTTTCGTGAAGAAATCATGACAAACTAACACAAAATGAAGATTTCATTATAACTTGACATTCTGAGTTGTTTTCATGAAACCTGCGCTTCCCCTACAAGAGTTCGACCTACCATTATAGGAAAACGTGTTTTCGTGAAGAAATCATGACAAACTAACACAAAATGAAGATTTCATTATAACTTGACATTCTGAGTTGTTTTCATGAAACCTGCGCTTCCCCTACAAGAGTTCAACCTACCATTATAGGAAAACGTGTTTTCGTGAAGAAATCATGACAAACTAACACAAAATAAAGATTTCATTATAACTTGACATTCTGAGTTATTTTCATGAAACCTGCGCTTCCCCTACAAGAGTTCAACCTACCATTATAGGAAAACGTGTTTTCCTGAAGAAATCATGACAAACTAACACAAAATGAAGATTTCATTATAACTTGACATTCTGAGTTGTTTTCATGAAACCTGCGCTTCCCCTACAAGAGTTCAACCTACCATTATAGGAAAACGTGTTTTCGTGAAGAAATCATGACAAAGTAACACAAAATGAAGATTTCATTATAACTTGACATTCTGAGTTATATTCATGAAACCTTCGCTTCCCCTACAAGAGTTCAACCTACCATTATAGGAAAACGTGTTTTCGTGAAGAAATCATGACAAAGTAACACAAAATGAAGATTTCATTATAACTTGACATTCTGAGTTGTTTTCATGAAACCTGCGCTTCCCCTACAAGAGTTCAACCTACCATTATAGGAAAACGTGTTTTCGTGAAGAAATCATGACAAACTAACACAAAATGAAGATTTCATTATAACTTGACATTCTGAGTTGTTTTCATGAAACCTGCGCTTCCCCTACAAGAGTTCAGCCTACCATTATAGGAAAACGTGTTTTCGTGAAGAAATCATGACAAACTAACACAAAATGAAGATTTCATTATAACTTGACATTCTGAGTTGTTTTCATGAAACCTGCGCTTCCCCTACAAGAGTTCAACCTACCATTATAGGAAAACGTGTTTTCGTGAAGAAATCATGACAAACTAACACAAAATGAAGATTTCATTATAACTTGACATTCTGAGTTGTTTTCACGAAACCTGCGCTTCCCCTACAAGAGTTCGACCTACCATTATAGGAAAACGTGTTTTCGTGAAGAAATCATGACAAACTAACACAAAATGAAGATTTCATTATAACTTGACATTCTGAGTTGTTTTCATGAAACCTGCGCTTCCCCTACAAGAGTTCAGCCTACCATTATAGGAAAACGTGTTTTCGTGAAGAAATCATGACAAACTAACACAAAATGAAGATTTCATTATAACTTGACATTCTGAGTTGTTTTCATGAAACCTGCGCTTCCCCTACAAGAGTTCAACCTACCATTATAGGAAAACGTGTTTTCGTGAAGAAATCATGACAAACTAACACAAAATGAAGATTTCATTATAACTTGACATTCTGAGTTGTTTTCATGAAACCTGCGCTTCCCCTACAAGAGTTCAACCTACCATTATAGGAAAACGTGTTTTCGTGAAGAAATCATGACAAACTAACACAAAATGAAGATTTCATTATAACTTGACATTCTGAGTTGTTTTCATGAAATCTGCGCTTCCCCTACAAGAGTTCGACCTACCATTATAGGAAAACGTGTTTTCGTGAAGAAATCATGACAAACTAACACAAAATGAAGATTTCATTATAACTTGACATTCTGAGTTATTTTCATGAAACCTGCGCTTCCCCTACAAGAGTTCAACCTACCATTATAGGAAAACGTGTTTTCGTGAAGAAATCATGACAAACTAACACAAAATGAAGATTTCATTATAACTTGACATTCTGAGTTGTTTTCATGAAACCTGCGATTCCCCTACAAGAGTTCAACCTACCATTATAGGAAAACGTGTTTTCGTGAAGAAATCATGACAAACTAACACAAAATGAAGATTTCATTATAACTTGACATTCTGAGTTGTTTTCATGAAACCTGCGCTTCCCCTACAAGAGTTCAACCTACCATTATAGGAAAACGTGTTTTCGTGAAGAAATCATGACAAACTAACACAAAATGAAGATTTCATTATAACTTGACATTCTGAGTTGTTTTCATGAAACCTGCGCTTCCCCTACAAGAGTTCAACCTACCATTATAGGAAAACGTGTTTTCGTGAAGAAATCATGACAAACTAACACAAAATGAAGATTTCATTATAACTTGACATTCTGAGTTGTTTTCATGAAACCTGCGCTTCCCCTACAAGAGTTCAACCTACCATTATAGGAAAACGTGTTTTCGTGAAGAAATCATGACAAACTAACACAAAATGAAGATTTCATTATAACTTGACATTCTGAGTTGTTTTCATGAAACCTGCGCTTCCCCTATAAGAGTTCAACCTACCATTATAGGAAAACGTGTTTTCGTGAAGAAATCATGACAAACTAACACAAAATGAAGATTTCATTATAACTTGACATTCTGAGTTGTTTTCATGAAATCTGCGCTTCCCCTACAAGAGTTCGACCTACCATTATAGGAAAACGTGTTTTCGTGAAGAAATCATGACAAACTAACACAAAATGAAGATTTCATTATAACTTGACATTCTGAGTTATTTTCATGAAACCTGCGCTTCCCCTACAAGAGTTCAACCTACCATTATAGGAAAACGTGTTTTCGTGAAGAAATCATGACAAACTAACACAAAATGAAGATTTCATTATAACTTGACATTCTGAGTTGTTTTCATGAAACCTGCGCTTCCCCTACAAGAGTTCGACCTACCATTATAGGAAAACGTGTTTTCGTGAAGAAATCATGACAAACTAACACAAAATGAAGATTTCATTATAACTTGACATTCTGAGTTATTTTCATGAAACCTGCGCTTCCCCTACAAGAGTTCGACCTACCATTATAGGAAAACGTGTTTTCGTGAAGAAATCATGACAAACTAACACAAAATGAAGATTTCATTATAACTTGACATTCTGAGTTGTTTTCATGAAACCTGCGCTTCCCCTACAAGAGTTCAACCTACCATTATAGGAAAACGTGTTTTCGTGAAGAAATCATGACAAACTAACACAAAATGAAGATTTCATTATAACTTGACATTCTGAGTTGTTTTCATGAAACCTGCGCTTCCCCTACAAGAGTTCAACCTACCATTATAGGAAAACGTGTTTTCGTGAAGAAATCATGACAAACTAACACAAAATGAAGATTTCATTATAACTTGACATTCTGAGTTGTTTTCATGAAACCTGCGCTTCCCCTATAAGAGTTCAACCTACCATTATAGGAAAACGTGTTTTCGTGAAGACATCATGACAAACTAACACAAAATGAAGATTTCATTATAACTTGACATTCTGAGTTGTTTTCATGAAACCTGCGCTTCCCCTATAAGAGTTCGACCTACCATTATAGGAAAACGTGTTTTCGTGACGAAATCATGACAAACTAACACAAAATGAAGATTTCATTATAACTTGACATTCTGAGTTGTTTTCATGAAACCTGCGCTTCCCCTACAAGAGTTCGACCTACCATTATAGGAAAACGTGTTTTCGTGACGAAATCATGACAAACTAACACAAAATGAAGATTTCATTATAACTTGACATTCTGAGTTGTTTTCATGAAACCTGCGCTTCCCCTACAAGAGTTCGACCTACCATTATAGGAAAACGTGTTTTCGTGACGAAATCATGACAAACTAACACAAAATGAAGATTTCATTATAACTTGACATTCTGAGTTGTTTTCATGAAACCTGCGCTTCCCCTATAAGAGTTCAACCTACCATTATAGGAAAACGTGTTTTCGTGAAGAAATCATGACAAACTAACACAAAATGAAGATTTCATTATAACTTGACATTCTGAGTTGTTTTCATGAAACCTGCGCTTCCCCTACAAGAGTTCAACCTTCCATTATAGGAAAACGTGTTTTCGTGAAGAAATCATGACAAACTAACACAAAATGAAGATTTCATTATAACTTGACATTCTGAGTTGTTTTCATGAAACCTGCGCTTCCCCTACAAGTGTTCGACCTACCATTATAGGAAAACGTGTTTTCGTGACGAAATCATGACAAACTAACACAAAATGAAGATTTCATTATAACTTGACATTCTGAGTTGTTTTCATGAAACCTGCGCTTCCCCTACAAGAGTTCCACCTACCATTATAGGAAAACGCGTTTTCGTGAAGAAATCATGACAAACTAACACAAAATGAAGATTTCATTATAACTTGACATTCTGAGTTGTTTTCATGAAACCTGCGATTCCCCTATAAGAGTTCAACCTACCATTATAGGAAAACGTGTTTTCGTGAAGAACTCATGACAAAGTAACACAAAATGAAGATTTCATTATAACTTGACATTCTGAGTTGTTTTCATGAAACCTGCGCTTCCCCTACAAGAGTTCAACCTACCATTATAGGAAAACGTGTTTTCGTGAAGAAATCATGACAAACTAACACAAAATGAAGATTTCATTATAACTTGACATTCTGAGTTGTTTTCATGAAACCTGCGCTTCCCCTACAAGAGTTCGACCTACCATTATAGAAAAACGTGTTTTCGTGAAGAAATCATGACAAACTAACACAAAATGAAGATTTCATTATAACTTGACATTCTGAGTTGTTTTCATGAAACCTGCGCTTCCCCTACATGAGTTCAACCTACCATTATAGGAAAACGTGTTTTCGTGAAGAAATCATGACAAACTAACACAAAATGAAGATTTCATTATAACTTGACATTCTGAGTTGTTTTCATGAAACCTGCGATTCCCCTATAAGAGTTCAACCTACCATTATAGGAAAACGTGTTTTCGTGAAGAAATCATGACAAAGTAACACAAAATGAAGATTTCATTATAACTTGACATTCTGAGTTGTTTTCATGAAACCTGCGCTTCCCCTACAAGAGTTCAACCTACCATTATAGGAAAACGTGTTTTCGTGAAGAAATCATGACAAACTAACACAAAATGAAGATTTCATTATAACTTGACATTCTGAGTTGTTTTCATGAAACCTGCGCTTCCCCTACAAGAGTTCAGCCTACCATTATAGGAAAACGTGTTTTCGTGAAGAAATCATGACAAACTAACACAAAATGAAGATTTCATTATAACTTGACATTCTGAGTTGTTTTCATGAAACCTGCGCTTCCCCTACAAGAGTTCAACCTACCATTATAGGAAAACGTGTTTTCGTGAAGAAATCATGACAAACTAACACAAAATGAAGATTTCATTATAACTTGACATTCTGAGTTGTTTTCATGAAACCTGCGCTTCCCCTACAAGAGTTCGACCTACCATTATAGGAAAACGTGTTTTCGTGAAGAAATCATGACAAACTAACACAAAATGAAGATTTCATTATAACTTGACATTCTGAGTTGTTTTCATGAAACCTGCGCTTCCCCTACAAGAGTTCGACCTACCATTATAGGAAAACGTGTTTTCCTGAAGAAATCATGACAAACTAACACAAAATGAAGATTTCATTATAACTTGACATTCTGAGTTGTTTTCATGAAACCTGCGCTTCCCCTACAAGAGTTCGACCTACCATTATAGGAAAACTTGTTTTCGTGAAGAAATCATGACAAACTAACACAAAATGAAGATTTCATTATAACTTGACATTCTGAGTTAAATTCATGAAACCTTCGCTTCCCCTACAAGAGTTCAACCTACCATTATAGGAAAACGTGTTTTCGTGAAGAAATCATGACAAAGTAACACAAAATGAAGATTTCATTATAACTTGACATTCTGAGTTGTTTTCATGAAACCTGCGCTTCCCCTACAAGAGTTCAACCTACCATTATAGGAAAACGTGTTTTCGTGAAGAAATCATGACAAACTAACACAAAATGAAGATTTCATTATAACTTGACATTCTGAGTTGTTTTCATGAAACCTGCGCTTCCCCTACAAGAGTTCAGCCTACCATTATAGGAAAACGTGTTTTCGTGAAGAAATCATGACAAACTAACACAAAATGAAGATTTCATTATAACTTGACATTCTGAGTTGTTTTCATGAAACCTGCGCTTCCCCTACAAGAGTTCAACCTACCATTATAGGAAAACGTGTTTTCGTGAAGAAATCATGACAAACTAACACAAAATGAAGATTTCATTATAACTTGACATTCTGAGTTGTTTTCATGAAACCTGCGCTTCCCCTACAAGAGTTCAACCTACCATTATAGGAAAACGTGTTTTCGTGAAGAAATCATGACAAACTAACACAAAATGAAGATTTCATTATAACTTGACATTCTGAGTTGTTTTCATGAAACCTGCGCTTCCCCTACAAGAGTTCGACCTACCATTATAGGAAAACGTGTTTTCGTGAAGAAATCATGACAAACTAACACAAAATGAAGATTTCATTATAACTTGACATTCTGAGTTATTTTCATGAAACCTGCGCTTCCCCTACAAGAGTTCAACCTACCATTATAGGAAAACGTGTTTTCGTGAAGAAATCATGACAAACTAACACAAAATGAAGATTTCATTATAACTTGACATTCTGAGTTGTTTTCATGAAACCTGCGATTCCCCTACAAGAGTTCAACCTACCATTATAGGAAAACGTGTTTTCGTGAAGAAATCATGACAAACTAACACAAAATGAAGATTTCATTATAACTTGACATTCTGAGTTGTTTTCATGAAACCTGCGCTTCCCCTACAAGAGTTCAACCTACCATTATAGGAAAACGTGTTTTCGTGAAGAAATCATGACAAACTAACACAAAATGAAGATTTCATTATAACTTGACATTCTGAGTTGTTTTCATGAAACCTGCGCTTCCCCTACAAGAGTTCAACCTACCATTATAGGAAAACGTGTTTTCGTGAAGAAATCATGACAAACTAACACAAAATGAAGATTTCATTATAACTTGACATTCTGAGTTGTTTTCATGAAACCTGCGATTCCCCTACAAGAGTTCAACCTACCATTATAGGAAAACGTGTTTTCGTGAAGAAATCATGACAAACTAACACAAAATGAAGATTTCATTATAACTTGACATTCTGAGTTGTTTTCATGAAACCTGCGCTTCCCCTACAAGAGTTCAACCTACCATTATAGGAAAACGTGTTTTCGTGAAGAAATCATGACAAACTAACACAAAATGAAGATTTCATTATAACTTGACATTCTGAGTTGTTTTCATGAAACCTGCGCTTCCCCTACAAGAGTTCAACCTACCATTATAGGAAAACGTGTTTTCGTGAAGAAATCATGACAAACTAACACAAAATGAAGATTTCATTATAACTTGACATTCTGAGTTGTTTTCATGAAACCTGCGCTTCCCCTACAAGAGTTCGACCTACCATTATAGGAAAACGTGTTTTCGTGAAGACATCATGACAAACTAACACAAAATGAAGATTTCATTATAACTTGACATTCTGAGTTGTTTTCATGAAACCTGCGCTTCCCCTATAAGAGTTCAACCGACCATTATAGGAAAACGTGTTTTCGTGAAGAAATCATGACAAACTAACACAAAATGAAGATTTCATTATAACTTGACATTCTGAGTTGTTTTCATGAAACCTGCGCTTCCCCTACAAGTGTTCGACCTACCATTATAGGAAAACGTGTTTTCGTGACGAAATCATGACAAACTAACACAAAATGAAGATTTCATTATAACTTGACATTCTGAGTTGTTTTCATGAAACCTGCGCTTCCCCTACAAGAGTTCGACCTACCATTATAGGAAAACGTGTTTTCGTGAAGAAATCATGACAAACTAACACAAAATGAAGATTTCATTATAACTTGACATTCTGAGTTGTTTTCATGAAACCTGCGCTTCCCCTATAAGAGTTCGACCTACCATTATAGGAAAACGTGTTTTCGTGAAGAAATCATGACAAACTAACACAAAATGAAGATTTCATTATAACTTGACATTCTGAGTTGTTTTCATGAAACCTGCGCTTCCCCTACAAGAGTTCAACCTACCATTATAGGAAAACGTGTTTTCCTGAAGAAATCATGACAAACTAACACAAAATGAAGATTTCATTATAACTTGACATTCTGAGTTGTTTTCATGAAACCTGCGCTTCCCCTACAAGAGTTCAACCTACCATTATAGGAAAACGTGTTTTCGTGAAGAAATCATGACAAAGTAACACAAAATGAAGATTTCATTATAACTTGACATTCTGAGTTATATTCATGAAACCTTCGCTTCCCCTACAAGAGTTCAACCTACCATTATAGGAAAACGTGTTTTCGTGAAGAAATCATGACAAAGTAACACAAAATGAAGATTTCATTATAACTTGACATTCTGAGTTGTTTTCATGAAACCTGCGCTTCCCCTACAAGAGTTCAACCTACCATTATAGGAAAACGTGTTTTCGTGAAGAAATCATGACAAACTAACACAAAATGAAGATTTCATTATAACTTGACATTCTGAGTTGTTTTCATGAAACCTGCGCTTCCCCTACAAGAGTTCAGCCTACCATTATAGGAAAACGTGTTTTCGTGAAGAAATCATGACAAACTAACACAAAATGAAGATTTCATTATAACTTGACATTCTGAGTTGTTTTCATGAAACCTGCGCTTCCCCTACAAGAGTTCAACCTACCATTATAGGAAAACGTGTTTTCGTGAAGAAATCATGACAAACTAACACAAAATGAAGATTTCATTATAACTTGACATTCTGAGTTGTTTTCATGAAACCTGCGCTTCCCCTACAAGAGTTCGACCTACCATTATAGGAAAACGTGTTTTCGTGAAGAAATCATGACAAACTAACACAAAATGAAGATTTCATTATAACTTGACATTCTGAGTTGTTTTCATGAAACCTGCGCTTCCCCTACAAGAGTTCAGCCTACCATTATAGGAAAACGTGTTTTCGTGAAGAAATCATGACAAACTAACACAAAATGAAGATTTCATTATAACTTGACATTCTGAGTTGTTTTCATGAAACCTGCGCTTCCCCTACAAGAGTTCAACCTACCATTATAGGAAAACGTGTTTTCGTGAAGAAATCATGACAAACTAACACAAAATGAAGATTTCATTATAACTTGACATTCTGAGTTGTTTTCATGAAACCTGCGCTTCCCCTACAAGAGTTCAACCTACCATTATAGGAAAACGTGTTTTCGTGAAGAAATCATGACAAACTAACACAAAATGAAGATTTCATTATAACTTGACATTCTGAGTTGTTTTCATGAAATCTGCGCTTCCCCTACAAGAGTTCGACCTACCATTATAGGAAAACGTGTTTTCGTGAAGAAATCATGACAAACTAACACAAAATGAAGATTTCATTATAACTTGACATTCTGAGTTATTTTCATGAAACCTGCGCTTCCCCTACAAGAGTTCGACCTACCATTATAGGAAAACGTGTTTTCGTGAAGAAATCATGACAAACTAACACAAAATGAAGATTTCATTATAACTTGACATTCTGAGTTGTTTTCATGAAACCTGCGATTCCCCTACAAGAGTTCAACCTACCATTATAGGAAAACGTGTTTTCGTGAAGAAATCATGACAAACTAACACAAAATGAAGATTTCATTATAACTTGACATTCTGAGTTGTTTTCATGAAACCTGCGCTTCCCCTACAAGAGTTCAACCTACCATTATAGGAAAACGTGTTTTCGTGAAGAAATCATGACAAACTAACACAAAATGAAGATTTCATTATAACTTGACATTCTGAGTTGTTTTCATGAAACCTGCGCTTCCCCTACAAGAGTTCAACCTACCATTATAGGAAAACTTGTTTTCGTGAAGAAATCATGACAAACTAACACAAAATGAAGATTTCATTATAACTTGACATTCTGAGTTGTTTTCATGAAACCTGCGCTTCCCCTACAAGAGTTCAACCTACCATTATAGGAAAACGTGTTTTCGTGAAGAAATCATGACAAACTAACACAAAATGAAGATTTCATTATAACTTGACATTCTGAGTTGTTTTCATGAAACCTGCGCTTCCCCTATAAGAGTTCAACCTACCATTATAGGAAAACGTGTTTTCGTGAAGAAATCATGACAAACTAACACAAAATGAAGATTTCATTATAACTTGACATTCTGAGTTGTTTTCATGAAATCTGCGCTTCCCCTACAAGAGTTCGACCTACCATTATAGGAAAACGTGTTTTCGTGAAGAAATCATGACAAACTAACACAAAATGAAGATTTCATTATAACTTGACATTCTGAGTTATTTTCATGAAACCTGCGCTTCCCCTACAAGAGTTCAACCTACCATTATAGGAAAACGTGTTTTCGTGAAGAAATCATGACAAACTAACACAAAATGAAGATTTCATTATAACTTGACATTCTGAGTTGTTTTCATGAAACCTGCGCTTCCCCTACAAGAGTTCGACCTACCATTATAGGAAAACGTGTTTTCGTGAAGAAATCATGACAAACTAACACAAAATGAAGATTTCATTATAACTTGACATTCTGAGTTATTTTCATGAAACCTGCGCTTCCCCTACAAGAGTTCGACCTACCATTATAGGAAAACGTGTTTTCGTGAAGAAATCATGACAAACTAACACAAAATGAAGATTTCATTATAACTTGACATTCTGAGTTGTTTTCATGAAACCTGCGCTTCCCCTACAAGAGTTCGACCTACCATTATAGGAAAACGTGTTTTCGTGAAGAAATCATGACAAACTAACACAAAATGAAGATTTCATTATAACTTGACATTCTGAGTTGTTTTCATGAAACCTGCGCTTCCCCTACAAGAGTTCAACCTACCATTATAGGAAAACGTGTTTTCGTGAAGAAATCATGACAAACTAACACAAAATGAAGATTTCATTATAACTTGACATTCTGAGTTGTTTTCATGAAACCTGCGCTTCCCCTATAAGAGTTCAACCTACCATTATAGGAAAACGTGTTTTCGTGAAGACATCATGACAAACTAACACAAAATGAAGATTTCATTATAACTTGACATTCTGAGTTGTTTTCATGAAACCTGCGCTTCCCCTATAAGAGTTCGACCTACCATTATAGGAAAACGTGTTTTCGTGACGAAATCATGACAAACTAACACAAAATGAAGATTTCATTATAACTTGACATTCTGAGTTGTTTTCATGAAACCTGCGCTTCCCCTACAAGAGTTCGACCTACCATTATAGGAAAACGTGTTTTCGTGACGAAATCATGACAAACTAACACAAAATGAAGATTTCATTATAACTTGACATTCTGAGTTGTTTTCATGAAACCTGCGCTTCCCCTACAAGAGTTCGACCTACCATTATAGGAAAACGTGTTTTCGTGACGAAATCATGACAAACTAACACAAAATGAAGATTTCATTATAACTTGACATTCTGAGTTGTTTTCATGAAACCTGCGCTTCCCCTATAAGAGTTCAACCTACCATTATAGGAAAACGTGTTTTCGTGAAGAAATCATGACAAACTAACACAAAATGAAGATTTCATTATAACTTGACATTCTGAGTTGTTTTCATGAAACCTGCGCTTCCCCTACAAGAGTTCAACCTTCCATTATAGGAAAACGTGTTTTCGTGAAGAAATCATGACAAACTAACACAAAATGAAGATTTCATTATAACTTGACATTCTGAGTTGTTTTCATGAAACCTGCGCTTCCCCTACAAGTGTTCGACCTACCATTATAGGAAAACGTGTTTTCGTGACGAAATCATGACAAACTAACACAAAATGAAGATTTCATTATAACTTGACATTCTGAGTTGTTTTCATGAAACCTGCGCTTCCCCTACAAGAGTTCAACCTACCATTATAGGAAAACGCGTTTTCGTGAAGAAATCATGACAAACTAACACAAAATGAAGATTTCATTATAACTTGACATTCTGAGTTGTTTTCATGAAACCTGCGATTCCCCTATAAGAGTTCAACCTACCATTATAGGAAAACGTGTTTTCGTGAAGAACTCATGACAAAGTAACACAAAATGAAGATTTCATTATAACTTGACATTCTGAGTTGTTTTCATGAAACCTGCGCTTCCCCTACAAGAGTTCAACCTACCATTATAGGAAAACGTGTTTTCGTGAAGAAATCATGACAAACTAACACAAAATGAAGATTTCATTATAACTTGACATTCTGAGTTGTTTTCATGAAACCTGCGCTTCCCCTACAAGAGTTCGACCTACCATTATAGAAAAACGTGTTTTCGTGAAGAAATCATGACAAACTAACACAAAATGAAGATTTCATTATAACTTGACATTCTGAGTTGTTTTCATGAAACCTGCGCTTCCCCTACATGAGTTCAACCTACCATTATAGGAAAACGTGTTTTCGTGAAGAAATCATGACAAACTAACACAAAATGAAGATTTCATTATAACTTGACATTCTGAGTTGTTTTCATGAAACCTGCGATTCCCCTATAAGAGTTCAACCTACCATTATAGGAAAACGTGTTTTCGTGAAGAAATCATGACAAAGTAACACAAAATGAAGATTTCATTATAACTTGACATTCTGAGTTGTTTTCATGAAACCTGCGCTTCCCCTACAAGAGTTCAACCTACCATTATAGGAAAACGTGTTTTCGTGAAGAAATCATGACAAACTAACACAAAATGAAGATTTCATTATAACTTGACATTCTGAGTTGTTTTCATGAAACCTGCGCTTCCCCTACAAGAGTTCAGCCTACCATTATAGGAAAACGTGTTTTCGTGAAGAAATCATGACAAACTAACACAAAATGAAGATTTCATTATAACTTGACATTCTGAGTTGTTTTCATGAAACCTGCGCTTCCCCTACAAGAGTTCAACCTACCATTATAGGAAAACGTGTTTTCGTGAAGAAATCATGACAAACTAACACAAAATGAAGATTTCATTATAACTTGACATTCTGAGTTGTTTTCATGAAACCTGCGCTTCCCCTACAAGAGTTCGACCTACCATTATAGGAAAACGTGTTTTCGTGAAGAAATCATGACAAACTAACACAAAATGAAGATTTCATTATAACTTGACATTCTGAGTTGTTTTCATGAAACCTGCGCTTCCCCTACAAGAGTTCGACCTACCATTATAGGAAAACGTGTTTTCCTGAAGAAATCATGACAAACTAACACAAAATGAAGATTTCATTATAACTTGACATTCTGAGTTGTTTTCATGAAACCTGCGCTTCCCCTACAAGAGTTCGACCTACCATTATAGGAAAACTTGTTTTCGTGAAGAAATCATGACAAACTAACACAAAATGAAGATTTCATTATAACTTGACATTCTGAGTTATATTCATGAAACCTTCGCTTCCCCTACAAGAGTTCAACCTACCATTATAGGAAAACGTGTTTTCGTGAAGAAATCATGACAAAGTAACACAAAATGAAGATTTCATTATAACTTGACATTCTGAGTTGTTTTCATGAAACCTGCGCTTCCCCTACAAGAGTTCAACCTACCATTATAGGAAAACGTGTTTTCGTGAAGAAATCATGACAAACTAACACAAAATGAAGATTTCATTATAACTTGACATTCTGAGTTGTTTTCATGAAACCTGCGCTTCCCCTACAAGAGTTCAGCCTACCATTATAGGAAAACGTGTTTTCGTGAAGAAATCATGACAAACTAACACAAAATGAAGATTTCATTATAACTTGACATTCTGAGTTGTTTTCATGAAACCTGCGCTTCCCCTACAAGAGTTCAACCTACCATTATAGGAAAACGTGTTTTCGTGAAGAAATCATGACAAACTAACACAAAATGAAGATTTCATTATAACTTGACATTCTGAGTTGTTTTCATGAAACCTGCGCTTCCCCTACAAGAGTTCAACCTACCATTATAGGAAAACGTGTTTTCGTGAAGAAATCATGACAAACTAACACAAAATGAAGATTTCATTATAACTTGACATTCTGAGTTGTTTTCATGAAACCTGCGCTTCCCCTACAAGAGTTCGACCTACCATTATAGGAAAACGTGTTTTCGTGAAGAAATCATGACAAACTAACACAAAATGAAGATTTCATTATAACTTGACATTCTGAGTTATTTTCATGAAACCTGCGCTTCCCCTACAAGAGTTCAACCTACCATTATAGGAAAACGTGTTTTCGTGAAGAAATCATGACAAACTAACACAAAATGAAGATTTCATTATAACTTGACATTCTGAGTTGTTTTCATGAAACCTGCGATTCCCCTACAAGAGTTCAACCTACCATTATAGGAAAACGTGTTTTCGTGAAGAAATCATGACAAACTAACACAAAATGAAGATTTCATTATAACTTGACATTCTGAGTTGTTTTCATGAAACCTGCGCTTCCCCTACAAGAGTTCAGACCTACCATTATAGGAAAACGTGTTTTCGTGAAGAAATCATGACAAACTAACACAAAATGAAGATTTCATTATAACTTGACATTCTGAGTTGTTTTCATGAAACCTGCGCTTCCCCTACAAGAGTTCAACCTACCATTATAGGAAAACGTGTTTTCGTGAAGAAATCATGACAAACTAACACAAAATGAAGATTTCATTATAACTTGACATTCTGAGTTGTTTTCATGAAACCTGCGCTTCCCCTACAAGAGTTCAACCTACCATTATAGGAAAACGTGTTTTCGTGAAGAAATCATGACAAACTAACACAAAATGAAGATTTCATTATAACTTGACATTCTGAGTTGTTTTCATGAAACCTGCGCTTCCCCTACAAGAGTTCAACCTACCATTATAGGAAAACGTGTTTTCGTGAAGAAATCATGACAAACTAACACAAAATGAAGATTTCATTATAACTTGACATTCTGAGTTGTTTTCATGAAACCTGCGCTTCCCCTACAAGAGTTCAACCTACCATTATAGGAAAACGTGTTTTCGTGAAGAAATCATGACAAACTAACACAAAATGAAGATTTCATTATAACTTGACATTCTGAGTTGTTTTCATGAAACCTGCGCTTCCCCTACAAGAGTTCGACCTACCATTATAGGAAAACGTGTTTTCGTGAAGACATCATGACAAACTAACACAAAATGAAGATTTCATTATAACTTGACATTCTGAGTTGTTTTCATGAAACCTGCGCTTCCCCTATAAGAGTTCAACCGACCATTATAGGAAAACGTGTTTTCGTGAAGAAATCATGACAAACTAACACAAAATGAAGATTTCATTATAACTTGACATTCTGAGTTGTTTTCATGAAACCTGCGCTTCCCCTACAAGTGTTCGACCTACCATTATAGGAAAACGTGTTTTCGTGACGAAATCATGACAAACTAACACAAAATGAAGATTTCATTATAACTTGACATTCTGAGTTGTTTCATGAAACCTGCGCTTCCCCTACAAGAGTTCGACCTACCATTATAGGAAAACGTGTTTTCGTGAAGAAATCATGACAAACTAACACAAAATGAAGATTTCATTATAACTTGACATTCTGAGTTGTTTTCATGAAACCTGCGCTTCCCCTATAAGAGTTCGACCTACCATTATAGGAAAACGTGTTTTCGTGAAGAAATCATGACAAACTAACACAAAATGAAGATTTCATTATAACTTGACATTCTGAGTTGTTTTCATGAAACCTGCGCTTCCCCTACAAGAGTTCAACCTACCATTATAGGAAAACGTGTTTTCGTGAAGAAATCATGACAAACTAACACAAAATGAAGATTTCATTATAACTTGACATTCTGAGTTGTTTTCATGAAACCTGCGCTTCCCTACAAGAGGTCAACCTACCATTATAGGAAAACGTGTTTTCGTGAAGAAATCATGACAAACTAACGCAAAATGAAGATTTCATTATAACTTGACATTCTGAGTTGTTTTCATGAAACCTGCGCTTCCCCTACAAGAGTTCAACCTACCATTATAGGAAAACGTGTTTTCGTGAAGAAATCATGACAAACTAACACAAAATGAAGATTTCATTATAACTTGACATTCTGAGTTGTTTTCATGAAACCTGCGCTTCCCCTACAAGAGTTCGACCTACCATTATAGGAAAACGTGTTTTCGTGAAGAAATCATGACAAACTAACACAAAATGAAGATTTCATTATAACTTGACATTCTGAGTTGTTTTCATGAAACCTGCGCTTCCCCTACAAGAGTTCAACCTACCATTATAGGAAAACGTGTTTTCGTGTAGAAATCATGACAAACTAACACAAAATGAAGATTTCATTATAACTTGACATTCTGAGTTGTTTTCATGAAACCTGCGCTTCCCTACAAGAGTTCAGCCTACCATTATAGGAAAACGTGTTTTCGTGAAGAAATCATGACAAACTAACACAAAATGAAGATTTCATTATAACTTGACATTCTGAGTTGTTTTCATGAAACCTGCGCTTCCCCTACAAGAGTTCAACCTACCATTATAGGAAAACGTGTTTTCGTGAAGAAATCATGACAAACTAACACAAAATGAAGATTTCATTATAACTTGACATTCTGAGTTGTTTTCATGAAACCTGTGCTTCCCCTACAAGAGTTCAACCTACCATTATAGGAAAACGTGTTTTCGTGAAGAAATCATGACAAACTAACACAAAATGAAGATTTCATTATAACTTGACATTCTGAGTTGTTTTCATGAAATCTGCGCTTCCCCTACAAGAGTTCGACCTACCATTATAGGAAAACGTGTTTTCGTGAAGAAATCATGACAAACTAACACAAAATGAAGATTTCATTATAACTTGACATTCTGAGTTATTTTCATGAAACCTGCGCTTCCCCTACAAGAGTTCGACCTACCATTATAGGAAAACGTGTTTTCGTGAAGAAATCATGACAAACTAACACAAAATGAAGATTTCATTATAACTTGACATTCTGAGTTGTTTTCATGAAACCTGCGCTTCCCCTACAAGAGTTCAACCTACCATTATAGGAAAACGTGTTTTCGTGAAGAAATCATGACAAACTAACACAAAATGAAGATTTCATTATAACTTGACATTCTGAGTTGTTTTCATGAACCTGCGCTTCCCCTACAAGAGTTCAACCTACCATTATAGGAAAACGTGTTTTCGTGAAGAAATCATGACAAACTAACACAAAATGAAGATTTCATTATAACTTGACATTCTGAGTTGTTTTCATGAAACCTGCGCTTCCCCTACAAGAGTTCAACCTTCCATTATAGGAAAACGTGTTTTCGTGAAGAAATCATGACAAACTAACACAAAATGAAGATTTCATTATAACTTGACATTCTGAGTTGTTTTCATGAAACCTGCGCTTCCCCTACAAGAGTTCGACCTACCATTATAGGAAAACGTGTTTTCGTGAAGAAATCATGACAAACTAACACAAAATGAAGATTTCATTATAACTTGACATTCTGAGTTGTTTTCATGAAACCTGCGCTTCCCCTACAAGAGTTCAGCCTACCATTATAGGAAAACGTGTTTTCGTGAAGAAATCATGACAAACTAACACAAAATGAAGATTTCATTATAACTTGACATTCTGAGTTGTTTTCATGAAACCTGCGCTTCCCTACAAGAGTTCAACCTTCCATTATAGGAAAACGTGTTTTCGTGAAGAAATCATGACAAACTAACACAAAATGAAGATTTCATTATAACTTGACATTCTGAGTTGTTTTCATGAAACCTGCGCTTCCCCTACAAGTGTTCGACCTACCATTATAGGAAAACGTGTTTTCGTGACGAAATCATGACAAACTAACACAAAATGAAGATTTCATTATAACTTGACATTCTGAGTTGTTTTCATGAAACCTGCGCTTCCCCTACAAGAGTTCAACCTACCATTATAGGAAAACGTGTTTTCGTGAAGAAATCATGACAAACTAACACAAAATGAAGATTTCATTATAACTTGACATTCTGAGTTGTTTTCATGAAACCTGCGCTTCCCCTACAAGAGTTCAACCTACCATTATAGGAAAACGTGTTTTCGTGAAGAAATCATGACAAACTAACACAAAATGAAGATTTCATTATAACTTGACATTCTGAGTTGTTTTCATGAAACCTGCGCTTCCCCTACAAGAGTTCAGCCTACCATTATAGGAAAACGTGTTTTCGTGAAGAAATCATGACAAACTAACACAAAATGAAGATTTCATTATAACTTGACATTCTGAGTTGTTTTCATGAAACCTGCGCTTCCCCTACAAGAGTTCAGCCTACCATTATAGGAAAACGTGTTTTCGTGAAGAAATCATGACAAACTAACACAAAATGAAGATTTCATTATAACTTGACATTCTGAGTTGTTTTCATGAAACCTGCGCTTCCCCTACAAGAGTTCGACCTACCATTATAGGAAAACGTGTTTTCGTGAAGAAATCATGACAAACTAACACAAAATGAAGATTTCATTATAACTTGACATTCTGAGTTGTTTTCATGAAACCTGCGCTTCCCCTACAAGAGTTCGACCTACCATTATAGGAAAACGTGTTTCGTGAAGAAATCATGACAAACTAACACAAAATGAAGATTTCATTATAACTTGACATTCTGAGTTGTTTTCATGAAACCTGCGCTTCCCCTACAAGAGTTCGACCTACCATTAAAGGAAAACGTGTTTTCCTGAAGAAATCATGACAAACTAACACAAAATGAAGATTTCATTATAACTTGACATTCTGAGTTGTTTTCATGAAACCTGCGCTTCCCCTACAAGTGTTCAACCTACCATTATAGGAAAACTTGTTTTCGTGAAGAAATCATGACAAACTAACACAAAATGAAGATTCATTATAACTTGACATTCTGAGTTATATTCATGAAACCTTCGCTTCCCCTACAAGAGTTCAACCTACCATTATAGGAAAACGTGTTTTCGTGAAGAAATCATGACAAAGTAACACAAAATGAAGATTTCATTATAACTTGACATTCTGAGTTGTTTTCATGAAACCTGCGCTTCCCCTACAAGAGTTCGACCTACCATTATAGAAAACGTGTTTTCGTGAAGAAATCATGACAAACTAACACAAAATGAAGATTTCATTATAACTTGACATTCTGAGTTGTTTTCATGAAACCTGCGCTTCCCCTACATGAGTTCAACCTACCATTATAGGAAAACGTGTTTTCGTGAAGAAATCATGACAAACTAACACAAAATGAAGATTTCATTATAACTTGACATTCTGAGTTGTTTTCATGAAACCTGCGATTCCCTATAAGAGTTCAACCTACCATTATAGGAAAACGTGTTTTCGTGAAGAAATCATGACAAAGTAACACAAAATGAAGAT